>NC_056728.1:1461966686-1462084186 GCF_019279795.1 Protopterus annectens
ACTATATAGAAATGAAAAACATAAGAGTTTACATTTTATGTGCATGTGCATTTATGTACACATCAGTATAGACAGCTATTTTCTGTCGTGAATGTCTATAAATGTTATCAAATTATAAAATATCTTAGCCAAAACATCTAAAACAAGAGTATCACATTTCACATATATCTAAAATGAAAATACTATTACAAGTGGTTTTTGGCAAGGGGCATGCCTCTCTGCACCACCATGTGTGCAGTTTTACCCCCTACACTTCACTAACATAACACTACATAGTATCATTGGGGAAGCAAGCCCCCATATCTGTGTATATCAGTCGTTGGTGATCACAGACAAACCAATGGCAGGCCCATGGTATAACCCCCCCCCAAGTTATTCCTATTTATTGAATAATTCATGTGTAACCCCTACAATGTTGTGTCTTTCGGCTCTTCCCGGTTAGGGGTCACCACAGTGGAACTCCAGTCCGCTAATGATTGGCAGTAGATTTTTACGTGCCGAGTTGCTGGCCCTGACACACAACCTTCAACGAAGGTACTGTGTAACCCCTACAATATTTAAAAAAACAGTTTGCTACTTAAAGAGCCCTGCATGTGGCTTGCTATATTTATTTAAAATATGACTTGCTATATTCATTTAAAATATGACTTGGTTAAAAATGACCCCATTTTCAACTTCTTTCTAATGGATGAAGTAAACAAACAGCAAAAGTCAAATAATCAGTAGGCTACAAATGCAACAACTGAGTGAGAGTATGAGAAATGCTTTGCCATCCGTAACTGACTCTGGTTTTACAATTTCCTGTCAGATTGTGACATTGCTATAGCCAGGTCTGATCACATGATCATGAGTAATAACACTGTAGAATGAACAGTTAATCCATTATTTGCTGGCTAAAGAAATAAATGCCATTGCTAAGTTTATTAATGATTTGTAAGTTAAGGAGCAGCTTCATTTTTTTGTGACATCTCCATTCAAGGTTTTGTTTTTAACACTATAAGGATGTGGGCTACACAGAATTTTGCTAAATACAGATGACAAATCTGAGCAGATGACACCCAGCTAATATTATGATCCCTTCCAGCTTTTCAGACATTCCAATAAAAATGTTTATGTTTAGTTCAAATGCAGAGTTCTGTCCCCATGCTTGGTGGAGCAAGTCTTGTCACACAGTGATATAATTGGACTTTAAAATTCAGTGGCAGAAATCTAAGTCTCTGGGTGGTATGTACCAAAGAGTGGATAATTAAGAGTTTTAAATTTTCATGCTGGTTAATGTTCCACATGTTGATTGTAAATTGTGAAGAAAAACTTTTAAAAATGTGTAATGAAGCATATAGTGTTTAATGACACAATTCTTCAAAAGTAACAGAAAAGGAAAACAACTAATTCTGCAAAGATGCTGTGTTATTGGTACCACTGAGCATATAATTAATTCTATTAATATAGTTCTGTACTGGCTTCCCTACACATGCTCAAGGTGAAATTGCTCTAGCTTCACTAGAAGAAAATTAAAAAAAAGATGCTGTTTCTCATAGGCAATCATTGCCGGTACAATGTCTAATTGTGTGCTACAATGATTCATTTGTTTAGGGAGGTTTTCCCTTTTTCAAGATGGTGCAACCATGGAGTTGGTATACATAAGTTCAGGGGTGTTGGGACCTAGCCCCCCACATCTGGGGGTACAAGGGGGGTTGCCTCCCTCTGACATAACAATCAAAAATTATTTTTTCTCCTTTTTACATTTTGGGCATTTTTTCATCCTCTTGGAATGTCAGCTTTCAAGGAGTTGTCATTTCTTAGTAGAACCATTTATATTATTTTTTTTATTTTGTATAGTTATCACACCATACTGGTGTAGAAGTTTTGACTGAGATGGAACTATAATGACCACCCTGCCCAGAAAACGGGTTTGTGACTGAGAAGGATCCTAGGGTCCGGTCTACTCATCCTGTTATCAAGTTAAAGAGACTAAACAATAAATAAAAATGTAAATTGATTTTTATGCTGATATAAATTCTAAATTGGCCCTCGGTGTGAGTGCGTGTGTGTGCCTTCTGTGGAAGGTTGGGTGCAGGGCTGGCAACTCGACACTGTAAAACTCCACTGCCAATCATGAGCGGACAGGTGATCCGCTGTGGCGACCCCTAACCGGGAAAAAAGCCGAAAGAAGAAGAAGAAGATGCTGATATAAATTCTGGCTTGCAAGGGAGACAAGTCTGGGTTTAAACAATATAGCTGTACAGCATCAGTTAAGTTTACTAGATAAGTAGGGCTACTATGTATTAGTACAAGCAGAAACGTGAATGTGGCATTTGTTTTCTTGGTGAAAGAAAACAGAAACTATTGGCAAATGAAAATGGAAACTATTTCAGGCTGTTGTGGTATTGCTACAAATAATGTAAGCCACTCTGTCCAGTGTCTTATTACTTTTGTTCATTTCACACTGTTACAGGACACTGTGTGTTCACTTCTAGAACTAAGCTAAAATTCAAGACTCTCTCCCTGAAGCACCATCCTTTTTCTATCTACAAAAAACAAAAACAAACAAAAGTTGACTACTGCTCACACACCCGGAGTTCTTAGTTCAGTCACACAACCAAAATTCAATACTCTGTCTCTCAGAAACACCATCCTTTCTGCCTACAAAAAAATAAAAACAAAGAAGCTTGACTGCTGCTCTCACATCTTGAGTTCTTAGTTCAGTCACACAGGTACATTTTAGCAGAGAACTCGGAGTGTAACATTGTGATGTTGTTTAGGATCACTGTATTATTCACTTAAGGCTTATAGTGGATTGCTGTTCTACTTGTTACTGTCTGTTGTCTTATAAGAGTAATGAGATTGCAGTGTCCTACCACGGTACCCATTCGTACAACCTTAAACAATATTTATTATATTACTTGCTGGCAAGGGCGCCCGCAGGCAGGTGCAAGGGGGTGCACTTGCACCCCCCTGGAATCGGCTGACTAATGTTATAATTTAAAAAAAAAGTTTTTTTTTTTTTTTTGGACGTTCTTCTTTAAGAAGAAAGAAGTCCGTGCTGACATCATGCGTTCTTCTTTAAGAAGAACGGTCGCGGGCGTGCTGACATCACCGCGCGCCTATTTTCAAGTTTTGCGAGTGGGAACTCACATGGACGGATGGTTTTGAGGTTTGCAAGCGGAAAATGGGACCATGAGCAAGCGGGAACTGAAATGGACGGATTCGCAAGTGGGAGCAAACGAGCGGAAGATGGGACACTTTCAGAGTAAGTGTGTGTTGTGTGAACTTACAAGTTAGGATGCTGATCTCAATCCCACTTAAGATGCTCATCTTTCTTCTTATTTCCTTTGTTTTGCCAGTATATTCTAAATCCATTCTCTTACAAATCTTTAGATAATCCAAGCCTACCTTAACCCTGTAACAGTGGCAGGAAGTGGACCCTTATTTTATTAGCTATATAATGTTTTGTCCTCACCAATAATGACTGGACCTGCCGACACAGCCACTCCTAAGAAATTAATAGAGGACTTCCTTAGCGGACTGTTTTTGGGATTAAGTTTCAACCCTGAAAATGTTGAGGCATTCACGTCCAAGTTTATTGCTGGTGAGGTATGGTAAATGCAAATTTTTATCCAGAGTGATACTCCAAACTCCATCTCTCACATGCAGTACGGAACATTTTTATGTTGTCTCGAATCTGATAAATAAGATCAGACACATTGCACATCAATAGGAGTGGTCGAGGAACTGTTTGTTTAACTTTCTATAATCAGCTGTCAGCTGATAACTATCATCTATTCTTTTGTACTGGCCAGTAAAGACTTTTTGTAGGGAAATATAACTTTTGTAAAATACCTTGTGCATCTCTACTGTGTTTAAGGTAGCCTCCTCTTTAAATTTAAGGTAGCATTTTCTGATTCCCTTTTTATTGCATATTGTATAACAGGTTTATAGAGCCTTTCCTCACCTTAAAAATGAGATGGGTACTAACTCAAATCATTTTTGTTTCTGGCAAAGATATTTTGATAGCAATATATTAGGTAAACAAATCCAGGGAAAGAAGTCTTTAGTAGTTCTACTAAGATATAATTTCCTTATACATGTCCTTGATACTATATGTACACAGAACCTTAGAAATAACTTCTTCTATACTGGTTCTTTAAGTTATTCTCTATTGCATTAATCAATGATATATCCTCTACTTTTAAGTATGTTGCTCCAGATAATGTTTTGCATTTGAGATCCAGAGACTCATCTATTTTTTCTATTGGGTGACTTATCTGGGCTCAAGAGATTTTCCCTCCAAAGCCTTGCAAGTGTATTGGTTTTGTTCCAAGGTGTAACTGGATGATATTGCTTACAGCGGCTCCTGAATCACTTAAGTAGGTACTTAGGAGAACTCTTATCCATATTTGGGCATGTGATCTCCTATTGAAATCATCTTCAAGAGATGCCATGGAGATCATAAATCACTAATTAGAAAGGAAGGGATTGGCGAGTCTCTTTTTAAAAGAATCTAGCCTTTCCAAGAGGGCTTGAAATGGTCCTAGGCATTTACTGTATTGTCCTTAATCTCCTCCTTTTCTTTTGCTTCAGTTTTTTTTTATTAGGCCCCTGACCAGCCCTTCTACCTCCCCTCACCCAACAGTTTCTCTGACCATACCCCATCTTTGTTGCATTTGTTACATTTTCCCTTGAATTTTCCTTCCCTCTCTATCCTTTCTGGTGTTTTTAGTCTCACCTTCATTAATGTATTCTGTCTTTATCTCTGGTTCTGGGTGATGCCTTCCATCTTTATCCGTTACTCCCCCTCATTTCCCATAGCGACATGATCTTGATGTGCAGAATGCAATGTGTGATAAACATCCTTCATGCAGTAGTAGCTCATACCGAAAGTTATCCTAGACTCCACCAGGCAATATAAACAGGGTTTCAGCAGGCCAAAAACCTGCTCAATGACAATCCATGTCTGAGGCAGGGCAGTGTTGAAGTGCTTTTCAGTAGCTCCCTTCTGGTTATGGACTGCTGTTGTTAGCCAAAGTTTTGGTGAGTAACCTGCATCAACTACAAAACAAAGAGGGGAGACAAAACAAAAAAAAAGGAGGATTTTTACTCAGTAATAGCTTTTACAGTCTATACCTATTTAAATTAGTATGACTAGAAAAAGTTTGCACTTATCAACAAGGAGATCATGTCAAATCCAACCACGTAAGAAGAGGCAGTACAGTATGCTCATGTGCTAGCAGTCATAATCATAGACATTGCTATGAGGCTGGGCTGACATGTTAATGATGCAACCTCCATTACCTGGCAGTTGTTGGAATGGCAGCCCTTCCTGCTCCAATACTGCTAGCCCTGTGGTCTAGATGGGGTCCTAATGGCAAGATGGGTGCAATCTATTGCACCAAGCACATTATGAAATGATGCCCTACCATACAAGGCACACATGGTTTTTGGCTGTGCCCTGAGGCAACACTGGCTGATAAATATACTGATCCACAGGTCTATATCTTAAGAGCAAAAGTTCAAAAGAGCGAATGCTCTTATGATCGAAAATGCCGGACATAGAAACGCTTTTTCTGGGGTTGCAGTACAGTGAGGATAGGAATGTTTGCCCTTTCCTCACTGTAGTGTGACCTTGTAGTTGGAATATATATTTAGTGGGGGGTGTAGAGGGCGCAGCTCCCCACAATATAAAGTTTGATGTTTGTGCATTTTTGATTAAGTGTTTCATTCTTTTGAACTTTTGCTCTTATGATATAGACCCCTGAGCCACATATGCCGAGTATGCTAGGAACAGTTCAAGTATCCTTGAGGTGGAAGTCTGATAGCCATTCTGTTCCCAGTTTGTCTCTGGAAGGTTCCCATGGCAAGCATAGTGAGCACTACTAATAATACTGGGTAAGATTGAAATTTATAAACACTTTTAGAAATGTTTTTCACATAGTTAGGAAACTAGTAGCTACTATTACAAATGCACAAAACAGACCGCATTGATGTCAAAGCACTCTTAGAAGAGCGTTGATCATGATTTCACAAACATTTGTGCGACTAAAAAGTAGCGGTTTCAAAAACATAGTCCTTAAGCTATAGAACAGTGGACCGAACTGGTCACCGGGCACTATTTGAAAAGCCGTGATCATATTTCACCAAGCCTAATTTAATGTGAAATACTATGAACAGAATGATGTCTCCCATTTTATAAAGCACCGAACTGACTCCTATTATATACACCCACTGTATGAAGAATATTCCTACCTATTTGAATAAATAGTTAGAAAAATAAAATAACCATACAAGAATGAAAAGTAATGCTTGTAAAAACATCTTATGTGAAAAAATATATAAAAAATGTGTAAAAAAACTAACTATATATATATATATATATATATATATATATATATATATATATATATGTGATGGTAATGTGGTTATAAAGTGTAATAGGCTGTAATATGTATACATCCAACTGGCCACATGCTATAACCAATTAAAAATTCACAAACTGAATATACACATTCATAAACAGACTAGATTGAGTGTGATACATGTGTCCTGTGTTGTGATATTGTGTGCCCCTTGGGACATCACACCCCCCTAACTCTTTAATGTCCCACATGTGTCATCTCCAAAATCTCAGATGTACAAGAGGTTGGAATAGTAAGATGCATGCAATACTGTAATCTCTATTGTATGGATAAAATGGGTTTTACGGAAATAGTCATTCAATCCTAGTAATGTGGTAGCATCTAATTTTAACTGCCACCATACCTCCTTAAAACTTAGTAATGTTTTCACATCACCACCTCGTGGGTCCTGTTTGATATCAACAATAGCAAATTTGAATCCTTCTGTGTGTCCTTTCATTTCTGTGTGTCTATAAAGTGTGTTGGTAGTATCTTTCTTCTTAATATTGTAGACATGTTCATATATATGTCTTTTCAGACATCTCTGTCTTACCAACATAAAAACTAGAGCATTCTTTACATAACGCAATATAGATAACCATTTTCGTATTACAATTCCCTTTAATGAATCTCACTCTGGTTTTAATATATTTTGGATCACCACCTCTTTACTTTCATTAATAAATTTGCATTGATTACAACTACCACATTTACTGGTATGATTCTCCCTTCCATTACTTTTTATCCTATGGATTGGTAATTGCTGACCCAGTAACCTTTTTATATTCTTTCCCATCTTGTATACTATTCCAGGTTGTTCACCCATAATTTCTGATATACTTGGGTCACTAGTTACTAAGTACCAATATTTATGAATAATAGTATTCAATTCTTGGGATGTTGGGCAGTACAACATTATAAATGTTGCTTAATTATAATGCTTAATGCTTAACTCATGGTGTCAGTTTGAATTTTTATTGTTTGTTTCTTATTTTTATAATAAACAACATCTATTTTACAATCGAAGTGAGTGTTGAATTTGCTTATCATTAGGAACGGCTTGTGGTGAACTGACACTTATTGGTAATTCTGTAGCCGTACTTTTTTATTAGACCTGTTGCTCCTACTATTATCGGAACTGTCTGGGTATCTTTCTTCCACATCGCTCTTATTTCTGCCTGCAGACACTGGTATTCTATGACTTCATCTTTCTTGGTACACAAGACACTGTAATAACTGAGTGTAACAATTTTGATGATCAGTGTTACTTTTGTCTTTTTTTCATGGACTAGTATATCTGGTTTTCTCTCATCTATTTTTTGAACTGTTGGTGATGGGTGATCTCATTTGATATAAACTTCATCATCCTTTATACTGCTTTACAGTTTGTGTTTGCAATGCTTCTCAGCTCCTACTCTATTGTAATGTTTGCACAATCCCCAGTGCAACAGTCCTGCCAGATTACTATGCCTTTCACTATACATTCCCTCTGGCATGAGTGTATCACACCCAGCAAAAAGGTGTGCAACTGTTTCCAATTCAGTTTTACAGAACTTGCATTTTGTCTGTTTCTCCCACATGTTCAATAGATTTTGTAAACCAATGTCTATGTAGTCAATTATCCTGGGCTACCATTATTAGCCTTTTATATATTGATTTCATTTCACCCTGTACAGATGACCCTGTATAACTCTAGCCATGTTTGTAAAAGCTTTTTTGCTGCCTTAAGATGACTTTTCTGTACACAAAACTCACTTCAAATTTTTGCCCAAATGTGATAATTTGTTTACTCATTTTGCTACTTGCATCACTTTTGTAAAGGCTTGATCCTTTCATTCAAGTAGTGCTGATGTAATAGCCTTCCATACACATGTCAGCATGCAGGTTTCATCATATGTACAATGCCACTTTATTCCACTTTGTTTTCTTCCATTTCTCTGTGTCAGCCTTTTTCATTAAAAGCTGCCTTGCTGTATGAGTTGGCGTTGTCACCAGTACTTTGAATAAAGCGTAGCAGTAAACTTTGCACAAGATGTAGAGATAGTAATAATGCACCAGGCTGGAGTGAAGTGTCATACATCTTTACTTGTTGCTCATACGTCATGACTGAAGCATCCAACCACATGTGGCGGATCCTAGCACCTGACAGGCAGCTCACCGTGACTTTCTCTTTATTCAGCCTGGTAAGCGGGATGTCAGTGTGTCTGACAATAGTCACCTATTACAAGAGTATCAGGTGTGTTATTCAGCCTTTAGGGCTGTGGCTGCTTGGCACACTGACTTTGTGGGCTATGTGTTGTGCATGTTTTGTTTTGAGTTGGCGTTTGCTTTGTCTGCTTTGAAGATCTCTGTTGCTTAGGTAGATTTTTATTTAGAGCCTCCGAGTATGTTTTTGTGTATTTTTGTGTTTGGTTCGTTGATGTGTTGGGACTATGTGATACTGGAGCAAACTCAGACAGCCCTGGTTGAACTATACCTCTCAGTTGTCCATATCTTTGCAGAATGAATAGATATTTGCTTCTTATTTTTGGTTTGTTCCTCATGCAATGAAGTCACTAAATGACATACATTTGAGTTTCAGACGTCATAACCTTCAGAAAAATGCATGCTAATGCAAGACCTGTTATTCTATCAACTGTCAAGTTTATACAAGAGCAATTTTTAGTAGTGTTTGTATGTTCCTCCAATATATTTAGCCTTGTCCAGATTTCCTGCATTAAGAGGTTGAGAGGTATGTGCAAATCGCTTTGTAGAATTGGGAATATCCAAACCTCTCCATTGTCCCCAATTTTGGCTCAAAATGTTTCTCTCCCCTAATAATCCTTCCTCAAAATGGCAATTTTGGGAGAAAATGTGATTGACGTCTCCTAGAATAATGGTGTTGGCTTAATGCATAGGGACACCATATTAGTTAGGAGATATGGACTGATGGGGAACATAGAAGGGACCATTGTTAGGAATGACACAGTAAGGAGTTTTGTTAATGCTAAGTTGGATGCAGAGGAATTCCACGTCATTATCTCACCTAGTAAGTCTGGAGATGAAATGTTCTTTAAGAATATGTAGACACCATCACCTTTTCATCTCGGGTGATAGGCCTGAACTTGTGGCAGGTATTGAAATCCTCATTAAAGGAGTGCTGTCATCGGTCTTGAACTAGGTCTCTGATGCATATATTTATATATATATATATATATATATATATATATATATATATATATATATATATATGTGTGTGTGTGTGTGTGTGTGTGTTTTCCAGGGGAAGCAGTGCTTGTAAGGAGTGAACTTTTTAGCTTAGGCTCTAAAAAGGAAATTGGTTATTTTCTAATTCATGTAGCTATAAAAATTCAGTATAAAAACTGTAAGTTTCTGAATGAAACACACTAGTTAAGCAGCATCATGGCAGGGAGTACTTCAGTACAGAGAGATTCAACTATATACATAGCCATGAGTTCCCTTATACCTTTCTGTCAAAAACAAATGCACACCATGGTCACAAAGTTTACAGTTGCTGTAACTTAATCTATTTACGTATTTCTTGCACTGAAGTTGAGGTGTGTGTGTGACAAAGAAATGCCCTAGTTAGCTCTAACAGGTGGAATTTATGTGCAACTGTTTTGTTTAGCAAATGGTATCATTATTGTGGTATAGAATTTTAAAGCAGTGTTAGTACAGCAGGTAGCATACATGCATCTTGATGCAAAGGGCTGTAGGTTCTATTCATACAGCATGTACATTTGTATTTTAAGGGGGTATGGTACTGCAGTTCCTAGTATGTCCTCTTTTGGATGAGACACCTAATAACTATGAACCTGCTTTTCAGCCTGCCACCCATTCCCTATTGCAATATATCAACTTACCATTTATTTTCATGTAGCACATGCAATTTATTCTTCAAGGGCAACAGGCACTGAATTTGTAAATGAAACACTGAAATATAAAGTTTTTTTCTAGCAACAACCTCTTCATTGGTTTCAGATCTCTTTAATGTGGAATTATTCAGATGACTTTTACTTCTGCAGAGATTCTGCATACTGATTGATATTGGTGGATTTTATGACAGAAGTTTGAGTGTTCCTTTATGGTTGAAATGTTCTGAATTGGGCAGGCTGTCATTATTGGTTCATATGATTTGTTTCATTGCTTAAAGGAAAGATACTCAGAACTATAAATTTAAAACGCACTCTAACAAGTGGTGCTGTGTTATACAAGGGATATAATTCAATTATGTAGCATAATAGTCAGGAAGGTGAATCGAAGAACTCTTGCATGTTTCTAAAAATGTGTGCAAGGGGCCTATGATTTGGAAACTGGCCAAAGGTAAACTTACCCTGCCACTGGCCAGATGCATGTTCATGAAATGTGGGTTTTGATGCTGTTTCAGTGAATGTGGGTTTCAAAGGTAGAGAAGTTTTAATGCTAAGTCTGTTTTCATTGTAAGACTATTGCTTTGTTTAGGTTTAGTAAATGTCTGTCAGTGTTTGTGCTATAAAATTTGAAATAAAAGTTGTAAATGAAATCCAGATATCTGTAGTCATTGTAGAAGTAAAGCATAAAACAAGTATGCACACAGATTTGAACAATTTCTATAAAATGGGGAGAAATAGCCAAGTAATGGGACACTGGAATGGCTGCGTGGGTGGGGCAGCATAGGGAGTGTGGCAGTGTGGGCGGGGCTTGGGTTTGCACCCCCCTGCAAAAAATCCTGCGGGCTCCCTTGCTTGCTGGCCTTTTTCCCCTTCAGGTAACTGGTTATAATGTTTACAACCTTTAACAATATTTATTATGTTATCAGCTGGCCTTTTCCCCTTCAGGTAATTGGTTATAATGTTTGCAACCTTTAACAATATATATATATTATTACTGGCTGGCCTTGTCCCCTTCAGGTAACTGGTTATAATGTTTACAACCTTTAACAATATTTATTATGTTATCAGCTGGCCTTTTCCCCTTCAGGTAATTGGTTATAATGTTTGCAACCTTTAACAATATATATATATTATTACTGGTTGGCCTTGTCCCCTTCAGGTAACTGGTTATAATGTTTACAACCTTTAACAATATTTATTATGTTATCAGCTGGCCTTTTTCTCCTTCAGGTAATTGGTTACACTCTTACTGCTGCTCTCTCAGCCAAATTTAGTTTGCTCCCCTCCTCTCTGCAAACTTTCCTGAACTCAATTTGTTTGCTGTGAAACTGTAACCATCTGAGGAAAACTCAGTTGTATATTCTTAGGGTTGTGCAATACTTTACTCTTTCTAAACAGCTTTCGTGTAACTGCATTTTGAAGTAGCATATCCCTTGTACTTCCCAAGCATGTTTTAGACTAACGTTTGTATAGCATAAACTTGTTTCGCTGACCGCATAACAGATAAAGACTACTCCTACTGCAGCTGGAGCTGTTTTATGCTACACTTTCTTCCCACCTGATTCCTTAGTAGGGCTACAACCTGTCCCACTTTGCGAGGGACAGTTCCTCTTTGGGCAGTTGTGTCCTGCATAAAAATTGAAAAAATGGCAAATGTCCTGAGATATTAAGACAAACATATTTCCTATATTTAATGTCATAATTGCATAAAACAGTTATTCTGTTTCTGAAACACCTAAATGTTATAAGAAACAGAATAAGCAACTAAAATGCTACAAGAATAAGCATTTATGTAGGCAAAACAGTGAAGTTCTGTCCTTTGTACTGTCTGTGGGTATGTTTTGCCTTGCAAAATCTGACGTTTATACAAAAATGTCCCACTTTGGGCATTTGAAAAGGTGGCAACCCTATTCCTTAGCCACTCCTCATAGCATTACATTTATAGGACCCATTCTCCATCCAGAACTCCAGTTACCTACCCCCCCCCCACACAAAGGCATACTCATAAATATAGACATACCCTGGGTACAAAAATACTCACATAATTCCTAAACCATCAGTCTACATTTAAACACTTTAACTTTCTTTCCTCTCTTATATTTGCTAACTAGCCACAGTGATCACAACTTACACCATCCACCTCACTCAGCTATCTACTCTTACCCCTCCTCTATTCCTACCCCATTGTTCTCCTACCCTCCTATATTCATACCCTAGTGTTCTCTTACCCCTCCTGTATTCATACCCGAGTGATCTACCCCTCTTACATTCATACCCCGGTGTTCTAGCTCCACTTTTTCTGACATATCTTTCTACAAAGCTACATACCATACTTCCCTTAAATACTACTGCATCCTTACACTTCCTGTTTTATCACCTTACAACTTCACTCAATCATGTACACATTTCTCTCTACACGTACTCCACCTCTAACCATTCAAATCATTCCAATTCGCCACTAATCTTTTCCAGTATATGCAAATACTCACACAATCTTTACCTGAAATTCAAATTACTAAACCCTCACACCTACCACACCAAAATAAAACTAACTGCTACAGTCAAACCAAAACAAGCTTATCAAACACATCCATTGTTCTCTCTCTTATCACTCTGTGGGGATATTCATCTCAACCTTGGCCCCTCCTCCCATTCTGACTCCCCAGTAGCCTACAAAATTCATCCCAGGCCAACCCCTCCTTACTCAACTCACCCTTCTCCTTCTAAACAGGGACTACAATGCCATCACCAAAACCACCAAAACCCAACCCACCTATTATAAACTTACCCAAATAACTTAAATTCATTTCCTTAAATTCTTGTAGCATCTATAATACATTTTTAGAGCTCCATGCTTGGATCTCCCACAATACATCAGATGGTCTTGCCATAAATGAAACATGGCTAAAACCCCATATACTTGACTCTGAGTTATCACTCTCT
Source organism: Protopterus annectens (assembly GCF_019279795.1). Classification (NCBI taxonomy): domain Eukaryota; kingdom Metazoa; phylum Chordata; order Ceratodontiformes; family Protopteridae; genus Protopterus; species Protopterus annectens. The sequence goes on from NC_056728.1 coordinate 1,461,979,894, forward strand.
GGTTATAATATTATCAGGGCTGTTAGAATCCAAAGAAAGGTGGAAGAGTAACTTTACTGTGTCCTGGTCATCTTGAAATCCTATGCTACAATAAATCTATTCCCAAGTTCCGTAATGCTGAAATTTTAATCTCCCATCTTAATCTAAATAACCATAAGCAACTATGTATTACAGTACTCTATATTTCCCCAGATAATAACACGTTAACCCTGGAAAACATCCTAAACTGGATCTCACATACAGTTTCTAATGGAAAGATAATCCTACGTGATGTTAATTTCATTTGGCAGATTATCTCCACAAATTATACATCAACTAGCCTAAACCTAATTGGATTGACTGGACACCCCTACATATTATAACTATTCCAAAAATTATGACTCAGTTCTTGACTGGATATTGGTATCCCATTCCCCTAAGTATGTCTCCAGTGGCACCCTCTCTGATTCCTTCAGTAATCACCTTCCGGTATTAGCAAACATACTTGGTACTTATCATGACAAACAAGACTTACTAAGAACTTCCCATAACCTCACTAATTTTAACCCTGATATAGTTAACAGAATTTTAAGTTCTTTTAGCTTGTCTATCCTGAAAAATCTTCCACTTGACAAAGTTGTACACAAATTTAACTCATTTTTCCTGAAAACCCTCAATAGTCTGGCTCTAACTACAACAAAAAGAATGAAGAATAATCATACTCCTTTGTTATCCACTCAAAGCAGACACCTAATGTTTGAAAGAGATAGGGCGTGGAAAGAATGGAACTGATGTTGTCAATTTTCATTCTATCCTCAACTGTTGGGTTCAGATCTGAACTTTGGATATGACTCAGCCGTTAGTAAAGCTCGTGGTAACCAAAAAGCTCTCGAGCTTCTCCTTTACCCATAATGCACGAACCCCTAATATACCTTAGATCTCATTTGCCACTTTTCGTAAAAGACATAGGGCCGGATTCATGAAGGCTTGCACGGAGTCTAAGAGTAGAGCAAGACTCCAACCAGCCAACATGTCTGCCGAGCGTTCTAGGAACAGCCGGCAGGGGCGTGCAAGAGAGCTCCTAAAACGACTCTTGCACGGACAGTGTTAGTTTATGCAAATTACCTCATTTGCTGCTGAAAGCTATGCAAATGAGGTAAATTTGTGATTCAGGAAACACTAACCTGTCCGAGTAAGAGTAGTGTTATTTGCAGAAATGTACTCGGTTGGCAACTGAGTACCGTTCTGCAAATAGCAAAACGGAGCCATGACAGTTCCAAATAAAGGATGCATCCAGTCAAGGAAGCATGCCAATGGCCAAATATATGGCCATTGGCATTTTTATCTGTTGCAAAATAATAAAAAATATATTTTTTTCCTCGATCTCCGATGTTTAAGCGCAGCTCTGCGCAAACGTGCGGCACACTAAAAACCAGAAAAACAAAAAATAAACGCCACAAATAGGGATTTTATTCAAAATATTCATCTGCCTTTTATTCAAAATATTCATCTGCCATGCAAGTGAATGGCAGGCTGTAGACAACATGGCTACTGAGTAGTGGTTGCTAAGGGGGGAAGCTCAGTCTGAGAGATGTAACCAAGCATTAGTAGGCAATCCTATGCAAATGAGTATAAGGATAGTGAATCCCAATTTTTCCTGCTATGTGAACCATGTCCTTAGAGTGTAAGAGTAGGATTAGGGGAGTAACAGAGTAGAAGATGGGTGACATCATGAGGGGGTATGTATCAAAAAGACTGTAAGCTTATTGAAGCAGAGTGGCATGTGTTTGCTGTGAGTTACTCAGGACTGGAAGAGGCGTGTCTACAGTTGTCTAAACTGAAACCCAAAAACCAAAGGTGTACGCCGTGGCTATCACTAAAGTTCCTTGCAAAGCTGCTTACACTGTGTGTGTGTGTGTGTGTGTGTGTGTGTGTGTGTGTGTGTGTGTGTGTGTGTGCGTGTAAATCCATCTAAGCCTGTGTGTGCATGTGTGCACCTGTGTAAACCTGTGTAAGGCTGTCTAAGCCTGTATACACAAATGTGCACCCGCCTAAGCCTGTGTAAGCTTGTGTAAGACTGTGTGTATGTGTGTGCACCTGTCTAAGCCTGTGTAAGCCTGTGAGCGTGCGTGTGCACTCATGTGCATGTGTTTATGCTTGTTTGCGTGGCGCTGACCCCTGTGGAAACAGAAAGGGAAAAGAAGTAGTAGGAAGTTAACCAAGGAGAACTAGCAGAGCTGCCAGGTGAAATCAATCAGAATCAGCCAATTACACAGGCAGTACACTAGCCCAGCCCAGCCCAGCACTTAAAACTCTGTAAACAACATTCCCCCATGTTTTTCTCAGAAACACTGCAACACTGCAGTCAACAAAGAGAAGTGAAAACTTAAAAAAGCTTAAACTGAGACATAAAAATGTTAGGGGCTGCCATTGCTGTTATAAGGCAGCATGTGTAAGATGCTGAGGGTGGTGCCATTAGGAATGCTGCTGAGCAACCAACAGTGAGGAGACGGAGAAGAGTGTACAGACCCAGGGTAAACTACCAGGGGCTGCATGAGCTGGAGATAGTGGAGTGCTATAGAGTGGACAGAGAGCTCCTGCAGCAAATTGTTGAGCTGTGCAGGCCACACTTCGCACACACAACCAACAGAGGGGAACCCATCCCAATGGAAAGCAATGTATGTGTTGGCCTAAGAATACTAGCAACAGGTACCTTCCAGAGACCAACTGGTGATATGATGGGGATTTCACAGGCATCAACATCCAGGGTACTGCACCAGTTCCTGAATGCCATGTCAGCGCATGTTGGTGATCATGTATATTTCCCCAATTCCCGTGAGGTATTGGCCAGCAATATGCATCTCTTCCAGCAAATAGCGGAACACCCTGAGGTAGTGGGTGCAATTGACTGCATGCACATACACATCAAAGCACCAGCTGGTGAGCGGGGTAGGGCCTACATCAACTGCAAGGGCTTCCACTCCATCAACTGCCAGGTCGTGTGTGATGCCCAGGGCATAATACTGAATGTGTGTGCTAGCTGCCCTGGAAGCTAACACGATTCCCATATCTAGCATCTGTCACATCTGTACCAGACATTTGCCAATGGGGACATCCCTGACTGTCACCTAGTGGGGGATGCTGGATACGCACTGGAGCCGTGGCTGATGACACACATCAGAAATGCACACACACCTGAACAAGAACACCATAATGAGGCACATGCACAAACATGAAATGTAATCAAGCGTGTATTTGGGATGCTGAATTCACGGTTCCGGTGCCTGGACACATCTGGTGGAGCCTTGCAGTACTCACCAACTACATGTACCCAAATTGTCATGGTATGTGCCATGCTACATAATATGATCCTGCGAAAACAGCTGCAGCAGGAGCAGCATAGGCCTGGGCCAAACAGCCCCCCACCATTGCCAAGGCCATCACAGGCAGACCATGACTCAGAGGAGGAACAACCTGAGCCTGCCCCAGTAGGCAGAAGGAGGCATGCCCAGTATGCCTTGGCCTTGACAAAGAGGCAATGCATAGCACATACACTGGCTCAGTAGGAACCCTGGAAATGATAACTCTCTCTGACTCGCACATAAAATAAAAGGGATGCCTAACTTGACACTACCTGTTTCCAAACATGTATAGGGAGTGTAGTATGTGCATCCGACATAGGCAGCCCTGTAGCACCACCTGAGGCATGATTGCCATGTTTTAAGCAATATAAAGCAGTGCTGAGCAGCTTTTACCAATATCTAGTATATGTAAACAAAATTGCTCGTGCAATGTTGGGAAAGGTCAGGGAAAGTTGAGAAAAGTCAGGTAAACATGCTCATATCTGCTTTACTGTCCCTTAAGCAGTCTGGTCTGGCCAGCATGAAAATAAAAAGCAGTGACTGGTCTTGAACCCAGGATACTGTGCACTATAGTCACAGTACTGAACCACTAAGCCATGATAGCATTGCAGTGGCACAGACACAGCAGGATAATTGTACACTAATGCAAACACAAAGAAATGCTGTATCATGCCCCTAAAGAGGAAAATGGGTAACCTCCCCCACACGCCTATGCAGACAGAAGAACATCAGGCCAGGCGGTGTGATGTGGGTTGTGTAGGCTATGAAGTCGCAGGCTAATATACGTGACATTGGACACTAAGATCTGTAGTACAGTAGCATGCCTCAAGTCAGTATGATAGGCAACAGTAGAGACTGAAATGGTGTCCTGTACATAGCAGTGCAGGCATAGCAAATGTGTATAAGTGTCAGGTGAAACCCACATCCTATGTACACCCACAGTAACAATCCGGTGTGCCCCAGGGTAGAAATGTACAAAGAATAGCTGTCCTCCCTGTATGTAGAAATGTTGATAAGTCTATGCAAAGTGTCTCATGGAAGCCCTGCAGGCACAGGATGATCCCTGTTGATCTATGACACAAAAGTGAGCCCTGCTGTAAAAATGCAACTTGATTTACCATACACATATAGTATAAATGTGTATACTGTGCGTGCTCACACACTCCAACAAATGTAGTGGATTTCATTCAGCATCACACTGAAAGGTCATACTGGGCATGCTCACACACTTAGGCTAAATACGGATGTGATAATAAGGGATCTATGGACAAATGGGGCTAATCATCTCTACTTCCAGAAACACATTCACAAAGTGGTTGGAAAATCATGCTATGTGTTCACACAAACTGCCAAGGTCTGTGCATGTAGGTCAAAGGAGGTTGCCACTACTCAGCAGTCAGCAGACCTGTCAGAGAGTTCCACAACACACATGCGATGAATCTGACTAGGCACATTCAGCAGCTAGAAAGACCAATGAAGTACCTTAACAAGAGGATTACTGGCCTCAAATAGTTGCCCCATGCAACACGACTGAATGTAACCCGATCTGTACTCTGTTGCATACTGTCTACTCAGGAAATCACTGCCCAACAGACAGGTCCATGTCATGGTCACACTCAGATCTGTTCTGAGTTACAGCTCAATGACACTAAATGTACAGAGCCAACTGATATTGCCAATATCCTGGCAGACAGGATCAGTGTTAACTTTACCCGCCTCTCACCTATGAAAGAGCACATCTCTATAATGGAAGACTGCAAAGTTGCTGTCATCATGGCTGAACAGGTAAAAAACACTCTCCAAAGCCAGTATCGCAGCAGCCATGGGACTAGATGACTTCCCAGGCTGTGTAGTATCTACTTCCCTGAAGTAAACATTAACATGGAAGGTCTGTGGCTACTGAAGTTTCCAAAGGACTGCAAACTAGGAGCCATAATTGTAAACACTAAAGATGTGGACATCCTACAAAAGGGCCTCACTGAGACAGATGGCTGTTGTCAAAGCCATGGGCTCTAGCTCAATGCCAAAAGGTGCATTATCATCCCCTTTGTTAAAAACTCTGTAGCCAAGAACTACAACATAGGTGGTAGTATACTTCACACTGAAAGTGTGACAAGAGACCCTGGGTCACAGGTGGACAGTGGATACAGCTGTGATAATCACATTCCCACAGTAGTCAGGAAGCTCTCTTATGTGGCACACCTCATCACAAAATGTGTCTCATGCAGAATAGAAGAGGACATTGTTCCCCTCTACTCACCACTCACTAGAACTATAATAGAGTACAACGCCACTGTTGCTATGTACCTCACAAGACAACTACAACAACTGGAAAGCCAGCAGCAATACCTCACAAAGAGCATTAGTGGCCTGAAATACATGCCATACACAGACCATCGCAAAATGCTCCATCCGTACTCCCTTGCATATCGCCTACTCAGAGGTGTTCACTGCCTAACATACAAAGCTATGTCAAACACAGAGCTGTTGGATATTCTCCACGTAAAACACTCACAATCCCTCTGACCTTCGGACCCAAAACCATGAGTGAAATACAAAAGGAAGGGGTGTACCCATTTATCTTATGGATATCCACACCTTCAGGTTAGTGGCACAGCATGAGGCCTTGGAGCCCATGCAAGTGCAACTAACATTGGGCAAAGCTGCTCATCAGATTGTAGCCTGCTACAGATCATGTACCTTGTCTCAGGAACCTTACTCAGTATTCCGGAGAACAGTAGCAAATATAAAGGTCCTGTCAAACACCATTATATGAGGAGATTACAACTACCCAAACATTGAGTGGGGGAATTACTCGTGTACAACGTCCTTCGCCCAATGTTTCCTAGAGTTAAAAAACTCTAACACCCTGGAAGAGCTGATCACCATGCCCACTAGAGGTGACAACATACTGGACATGATCATCACCAACATGGGGTACCAGTGTTCCACAACAGAGATAAACCCCTTGCTGGTAATATCAGATCATTAAGTAATCACACTGGACATCCACATCCCGCCCCCCCTACACAGTCAATGAAACCACTGTGAAGACATTTGCAAAAGCAAACTGCACACTACCCAAGACCAAAGTGGAAAGTTCCAAAGACCTCTTGCTATAGGATAATGGTATACAATCTGCAGAATCATTTACAAGTGCATCCTATGAGCATCTACAGGGATGCATGGATCAAGACATCACAAATAAAACCAAGATGCTCTCCTCCAAAAATAGGACAACAATCAGGTGGTTGCTGGCCATAAATTAGCTAGACAAGAGAAGGAGGAAATGAACACATGGTAGAACCAACTTCACTAAAGGAAAGGCATCACTGATCATTATCAGGAAGAAACAATGATCGCTCATAAAATAATCCAAGGACAGTTTCTAAAGACAAATTGCCAAGGAATGTAAGAATAACAACCACAAAGCCTGCGGTAGCTATACCAGACATGTAGGTATCAACTTCCAAATATGCTGTCAGCTATTGAAAAAAAGAAAGAAATACACCAAACCAACTTTCATTGCCCACATCCAGGGGGACATGTTCAGTGTAAACCCCCCCCATCACCCCCAAAAGGGCCTGTGTCCATCACAGAAGGATGCAGAGACCCAGACATCATGGACATGCAGGTAAAGACAGCCCTCACCAAAGCTAAGAACATAACATCAATGTGACTGGATGGTGTCCCAGGCTGCATCTTACACTAGGTCCATAAGGAACTACACCCTCACCTACATTCACTGTCCAGACTCAAGCATACCACAGGCTATGTACCCAAAGAATGGCATACACTAACAGTCATCCAGCTCCACAAAGGGTGTGCCAAAACAGAACCTGGAAACCATTGCCCAATATATCTACTCAGCCGGGTCTACAGAGCTATTGAGCAAATTGTCATGGAACCCATAAACTGAGACATTGGAGACCTCCAGACACTGGACTCTACACAACTTTGCCTTGTTAAAGGCAGATCCTGGCTCCCAAACCTAGTTGACTTATTTCAAACAGTTACCAAGGACATAGATGGAGGTGAAAGTAGTTGACACAGCCCACCTGGACCTCACAAAGGACTTACTACACCATTCCCCACTCTGTCATCATGGACAAGCGTACCAGCTTGAACATTAACAGCTATGTCACGGGATGGGTGGCCAAGTGGCTCACAGATCAAACACACATGTTCAGAATTGCGGGTGCCATGTCCAAATCTAAGCCAGTCACAAATGGCATCCCACAGGCCTTGGTCCTGGGACCCCACCTGTTCAGTAGATACTGCTCAGAGGTACAAGCAAACATGGGAGGTGTATGGCTGAACAAGTTTGCAGATGAATGGTAACTGTGGTCCATAATCGACTGTACGGCTGACACAGACATCCTCCAGAAGTGTCTTATAGAGACAGATACCTGGTGTCAAAACAATGCCCTCAAGCTGAATGGCAAAGAATGCATAGTCATCCCCTTTGGGTAAAACAAAGTGCACACAAATTACCACATAGGTGGTAATCCAGTATGTACGGAGAAAGTCATTATGGCCCTGGGGACACAGGTAGATAGTAAACTCCCCTTTGATGATCACATGGCCAAAGTGTTTAGACATTCCTTCAATGTAGCCCATCTAATGTCACCTAATGTAACCCACTTTGTATAGTCTGATGATGTCACCATTCTACAAATATACCTGTGGAAAGGATAATTCACAGTAATGTGTATAGAGCGGAGTGTAAATGTGTACTCCTGTAGTATCATAAAGTAGTTAGGTAGGGGTTTGAATCCTGCACTTAACAAGTGTGTGTGGGTGTGGGTTTGGTTGTGTGTGGTCTCCTTGGGAAGGAGCAACCATTTTGGAGATTAGTACAACACCTTAAAAGTGGTAAACTAATCTTTGTCTAGTCTGAAGATGTCGCCATCCTACAAATATACCTGTTGAAAAAATAACTCCTAGTAATGTGTATAGCGCTTCATGTTAATGTGTACTCCTCTAGTATCATGAAGTAGTTAGGTAGGGGCTTGAATCCTGCACTTGACAACTGTGTGTGTTTGTGTGTGGTCTCCTTGGGAAGGAGCAACCTTTTAAGATAGTAGTAAAACACCTTAAAAGTGGTAAACTAATCTTTGTCAAGTCTGATGATGTCACCATCCTAAAAATATACCTGTGGAAAAAATAGCTCCCAGTAATGTGTATAGCGCGTCGTGTTAATATGTACTCCTCTAGTATCATGCAGTAGTTAGGTAGGGGTTTGAATCCTGCACTGGACAACTGTGTGTGTTTGTGTGTGGTCTCCTTGGGAAGGAGCAACCTTTTAGGAAAGTAGTAAAACACCTTAAAAGCGGTAAACTAATCTTTGTCAAGTCTGATGATGTCACCATCCTGCAAATATACCTGTTGAAAAAAGAACTCCCAATAATGTATACAGCGCGTCGTGTTAATGCGTTCTTCTCTAGTATCATGAAGTAGTTAGGTAGGGGTTTGAATCCTGCACTTGGTGAATGTGTGTGTGCTGTATGTGTGTAACACTGTTGGTCAATGTGTTGTGGGTTTTGCTTGTACTACTGTATGACATATCAGTATGCATTGCACATGTGAGCTAGCTGTGTGGCAAATACATATACATACATGTTACCTCAGTTATTGCATGTGTGGGAACCCTGCTTTCTCCAAGAACACAGTTGTCATCTTTGCCAGACTGTGCTGCTGCTTCCCAGACCTTAGGTCACATCTGTATGCTTGTGACAAGGCCAGCCACTGCAGTGATCCCTGGCCTAGGTCATCCATGTCACACAAACTCATTACGGTTCCTATTGGAATGTGTGAGTGAGGGTTTATGGCCGAGGTATATGTCAGACCTGTTCAAAAGCAGCAAAGTCTATCAATGATGACTATTCATAACAGGTGTACAACAACCTTTGTGGATATGCATGCAGACCCCTTATTGCTTATGTGATCCACCAAGGGATTTCAAAATACCTTTGGAAATGTGATTAACAAAGGAGAGACAACGTAACACTTGGTTGCATGTACACATCGGTACCTGTTCATCATGTTGGTGGCTACTACCTATGTGGTACTATGGGTATAATATGTTCCGTAAAGGTGGGTGACTATGCTTAGTTTGGCTTATAGCTTTACAGCATGGGTTTGACAACAGGCATCTTTCTGTATGATACCCTTGTGGAGGATGTGTGTGTCATCTGGAGAATGCATTATAGGCCACAGTATGCATTACCAGACATGGACGGACATATCCCTACTGTGATTGCTTGTACCTAAGAGAGTTATATGCCAAACAGGAGTGGTGTCAGTAATGTGTGCAGGTGAATACCAGTGGTTACTGGCATAATATAGTACCTGAAGGATCCAAATGTTGCTGTGTGTCCTACATCTGTGTGTCAGTTGTCAAGACATAATCTAATGATTAGTTATGGTCAGGCTGTTGAAGTGATGTATACTACCAGAATGCAAAGCAATGACAGATAGTAACAGTATCATCCACAGCACAGTGTCAAACCATGTCATACACACATGTGCAGTCAGGTTCCGAAATGTGTGTAGTACAATGCATACTGGCCACCAATAGAAACTATGGAGTGTTACTGTGTAATACAGAGCGTGTCACCCTGCCCATGTGTCCACTATGCATGTACATGCAGACAGTGTACCTCCACCATGTTCACAACTGTACACCTGCAAATCTGTGCTACACACATCCCACACATATTGTCCACTCTGTAACACATGCTGCCAATACTGCACACATCAACCAAGTGGCACGTGGCCGGCCAATACACAATTGGAACTAACACTGGTGTAAACAACACTACAATGACAATCATAGCTTTAATGCATCATGCCTGCTCAGCTACACCTTCAAGCATATCATTACACTCTACTGCTGACAACATGCTAACATTGCTATACTGCTATAAAGACACCCTGTGCATCATCACCATGGTAACCTGTTCCTGCATCGATGTTACAGATGACAGGAGGTGGCACAGGTTTCATCACATGCACAGGGTGTGTTGTTGGTTTGCCAGAGGCCTACAGTGAGCCATCCAATCAACATGTATGTGCGTGCGTGTGTGTGTGTGTGTGTGTGTGTGTGTGTGTGTGTGTGTGTGTGTGTGAGGGGCAAAAATACTGGTATGGGCCAATGTTGATGTAATGTGCGTGGGTATGTGTTAGCCCTAGGTGTCTGGAGTAGGTGTGTGTCTGCATGCACACAGTTCCACCATGTGGCTGCCATATATGGGTATTTGTGGGACAGCCACAGACTGTACCTGCGAGGCTTTATAGATCACCATCTCTGGCAATGGATACGGTACCTGTGCCTGGCAGGGGTGCTACTGAATCTATCAGGTATTAAGCCAGACTGGGTACTATCCCCTGAGGTAGATGGATGTATACTGGACACAGGTCCCTGCTGGGACTGTCCAGAGCCATGTGCACATGGTCTTCTAGGACGTTCTATGGACAGCCCACCCCCAACATTGCTAGGGCTGGTACTGTCACTACGGGAGTGGCAGTGGCTTGATGGACGTCCGCTGTGACTGCCAGCTGCTGATGTTGCTGGCATATGTCCACATCGACAACTCAACCGTCCCACACTGTCCTGACACATGGACATGACATTGCAGAAGATATCTAATGTCTCTCCTCAACGTCTATCAGTGACCTTGGTGTAATGACAGATGGCACCTGGTAGGTCACGGATACTGTCAATGACGGCGGTGTTATGTGCCCTCTGTCCCCTTAGTCCCTGTCTGGTGTACCGTTCCATAAGTGCCTGTGCCTCCATGACAGCCTGGAACATGCGTGATGTTGTCAGATCTGTGGCACATCTGCCAGTGGCATGATGAGCAGCAGTGCTCCTATGAGAACCCCTGGACATCTGCCTATGTGGTACCCTTCCAGACATCTGGGTATGGCTGCTGTGTCGGGATGCATGTGTCATGGATACCACACTGTCCTGGCCAATGCCAACTGTACGCTGTCCCTCAGCTACGGGCATTGGTGATGGATGTATTGGCAGTATGACTGTATGCATGGATGGGGTGGACAGTTGTGTACTGTCGATTGGTGGCCCAACGACAGACCCTGGCAAATATGCCTGTGCCTCAACACACCTATCATCAGTATCACTATTATACTCAGTGACATCAGTTTCTCTGCTGCAGTGAACCAGCCCAAAGTCAGCACCTGTGAGAGGAAGACAGGAAACCCACTTTACGACCTGTACACGATGTCGGCACACATGAACACATGAACAAATGCACACATGCACACATGCACACATGCACACATACACACATGAACACATGCACACATGCACACATGAACACATGAGCACATGCACACATGCACACATGCACACATGCGCACATGAGCAAATGCACACATGCACACATGAACACATGAACACATGAACACATGCACACAAATACACTCCTCATTAAAACACACACACACACACACACACACACACACACACACACACACACACACACACACACACACACACACACACACACACACACACCACCAGCAATCCAGAACATACTCAATGGCGGGTGATGGTGGGGTACAGTATCACAAGGCAAACAGTTATATCACACGTGTCAACATGCAGGACATTTGTTTCCCGACAGCATGCAGTGCGGGTGTTGACAGCCCTTGCCAATAACACTATACATGTCTTTGATGCATGTGTGTTGTTGTTCAGTGCTTGGCCTCACCCTAGAATGCACTGTGTACATGGACACGACATTGCTATGCAAGTATTAAAAGCTCTGCAATGTCCTGTGCACCATCTCTCACAGGTATACATACCATGGCTGGATGTGTATCTGTGTGTCACATAGATATCCATTTCTGATTAGAGCATCTGTGTCTTTAGCAGATAATTGTGGACACAGGTGTAGCACATGCATGCTATGTATACACACCGGATAAGTGGTGCATGTTTACCTGATGGAATACCATTGCTCAACATGGCCATTGCACAGTGGTTATGGTGAGTGTAGAACATATTGTGGACATGCCAATGCCAGACATGACATGGCATGCTACAACACAACTGCAACATTCAACATCATACAGACACAGTGTGTGTCATGTGACCTATACACTCAATAGCATTACAAGACAAATATGCGTCACTTTGTACAAATGGTGATTGCTATGCATATTGTGTATAGGTGCCTATGTTTGCACACACACAACATTGAGGTGCATAGCAGGTAATGCTATGTGTAGTACTGTGGTCACTGTAACTGGACGAGTGTACTACCATGAGCCATCATCATGCAGCATCATGTGGTCACTCAAGGCTACTAATGTACATACCATGCTGTACCAGAACTGCAGTACCATGTCTACATTCACCATTTCACAGCCAGTAGTTACATGGGTTTGTAAGGTGCACAATAGGGGGCATTGCCTATTATGAATGTGTTATGTGTCGAAAAGTGTCGCACAGCCACATGTGAGGCATCTACCCCTCAGGTATATTATGTGTGCTGTGTGGATGACATGTGGGATACTGCAGTGTGACCTTACAGCGGGCGTCTGAATACGCCATGTGTAGCATGTTAACGTGTACTGCGTATGACAAAGTTGTGTATGTTGTGTGCATGTGTATCGACTCTGCCTATTCAATGTCCACTTCAGTGTTGCCACAATTGTGTGGGATGCTCTGTGTATTGTATGTGTTTTAGGCAGCTACCCACGTTAATGGGATGTGCATAGTCTCATAGCAAACATGCACAGCATGCATTATGCGTAGGTGTGTTACGTGTACATGGCCTACACCTCATCTATGACATGCACATTTAATTAGCAATATTAAAGGTAGAAGGCACTCACCGGCATGGGTCTGCTGCCTTGCTGTCACACCAGAGGGACCTACAAGGATATGAGGCACTTTGTCAGTGGCAACAACTGTGGCATTGCTACTGTGTGTTTGCAATCGTACAGTAGTACAACGGTTGACAGTCACAAGCCTACAGACTGTATTCCTAATTATTACTATTGCACAACACTAGGCACCACATCATCTAACTACACAGTACACATCTCACATAAGCATGCTCTAACAATAGAGGTAACAGTAGTCTACAGCTATGCCATGTTACCTGCACGCTCCATGTCAACTTGCTGGGTGGCTCTGGCCTCCATGATGACACATGTTAGTTGTTGGGGTTGTTGTTGGCCAGGAGCCACCTGGCTCAGGAGCAGCTCTTCCACTCTGGTGAGGGGAGGATGGATGGCTACCTCCCCCACCTGTGGCAAGCTGTTGTCTGCGGATATCAGACGCATGCTGCTGGACATGTCTAATTAAATCACTGCAGTGATGGCATACTTGCTCATATGTCCAATTATGCATGCCTATGTCATTTACCCTACGAACAAGCTCTTGCCACAGCGCAGTCTACTCATGCTGGTCCTGGCTGGTTCTGGAGAACAGCAGGGCATACTGCTGCACCAGGCTGGCTGTGATCACTTCTTCCTTCACCGTGCTATAGGTGGGATTACGATGGTGGGACATAACCCTGGAAGACAATGAAGCAATATGTGTGAGCAAGTCATGTGGCACACGTAACTTTCTAAAGTACAGATATCAATTAACTGCCATATATAACAACCTATTGGCTGTCAGAAGATACACACTTTCAATACCACATATCAGTTCTCAACCCACAACTGCCTGACAGTGCCTGGCACACTCTATATCAAACCACATTTTGCACAGCAACAAAGTTAAAACAGTATGTAATACTATACAACAGTACATGGCACACTGTATGTGACACAATGCACAACCTAGCCACAGGATGTATATATCATGCTAATGCATCATGAAAATTGTAATTCATTGCAATGATTGTAAAGTCCAGTGACAGTATTACCACCATACCACACTAGTCGTTGATGGCAGACCCCTACCTAACATATGTGCACATTCGTGAATATAGGTGGCATACTGCTGTACTAGACTATACATGTTGCTAGATACGCAGTTATATCCTGTAACACACATATGACCGAGGCCATGGTACAGGCATACACACACACAGATCAGACATACATACCAGACACATAGGTATGGCAACCGAGGTGACCTTTACCTGTGTACCTTACAGTACTGTGTGTCAGTAGTTATGAGACCTTATGCCTGAGGTATGTAATCTGTGAGGACTACAGGGAACACACGAAACAGTGGTTTAAATACATGTGGACATACACCATACTATGCTGTTTAGGCATACAGCTTCAGGTAGTACTACAGTTCATACATGAGTTGGATTCACCAGCAGTAACACTCAATAAGCATACATGTACTGCTTTAGCCTACAATGGGCCCCACAGTCTATGACAAGGGACTATGTCAGACCATATGGCATACTGCTTCTTCAGCCTAGCAATTGTATACACATCTTTTGCTAGGATCACAGCTAGGACACATAATACCATGACAGAAACAGTTTCCCACTAAGCTATCACACATATACTGAACTCTGACACATTCACCAAGACATTCACCATCACACTCAGTCAACCTCACATAGCAATTATTGCAACATGTACATGTGTCTGTGTATCGCTTCATAGGTAGGTAATAGGCTATTGGCCCTAGGGCCTATAGAAGTCTAGACATATGCTACCCTGGCCTTTGACACACAGGTAAGTACGTTTCACGTGGCCCTGTCAAGCAGAGCCACAGAGGTGATTCCCGGGGTGTATTTCCTATCTCCCATACATTCATCAGGATTATTTCTGATGACAGCTAATTAGGGGCTTTGTTTGCTATTGATAGGTGGTTTGTTCCAGTGTATGGGATGTCTCTGAGATAGGAATATATCCCTCCAGCATGTGCTGTCTATTAAGGTCACAAGGTTTAGGTCCCTAGAGCGTGTAGCTCATAGGGATTGTGATCTGTCTACATGGAGCATGTCCAACATCTCTGGGTTTGACATAGCTTAGTATGTTAGGCAGAGGTCACCTCTGTGTAGGTGGTATGCAACACAGTCTAGCTGTAGGTTTGTGAAATGGTCTACATAGGGCATCTGTTTGAGGCTGGTATTACTCTTTGTGAGGTATGTCTGTGTTGTTTCCAGTTGCTGTAGATGTCTTGGGAGGTACATACCACATGGGACATTGTACTCGATAATGGGCTTTATGTGTGATGAGTAGAGGGGAACACTGACCTATATTTCCCTGGATGGCACACTATTTGTGATGGCGTGTGCCATGTAGACAGTTGGCATGACTAGTGTGGCACTGTGATTATCAAAGGGGTGACTACTGTCCAGCTGTGTCCCATGGTCTCTTATCACACCTTCAGTGTTAAGTAGACTACCACCTATGTGATAGTTCATGGGTACAGAGTCTTTGCAAGAAGGTATGCCAATGCAGTGTCAACAGTAAGCTTGGGTCCATGGCTTTGTCACCAGGCATCTGTGCAGTAAATATGACCCTGTCTCTCTCTCTCTATAATATATATATATATATATATATATATATATATATATATATATATATATATATATACATACATACATACATATATATATATATATATATATATATATATATATATATATATATATATATATATATATATATATGTACACACACATACATATAAACATCTATTGGTGTACATGTATATATACATATTGGCACATATACAGTCCACCTTTCATGGTGGGTATATCAATTATGCAAAGGATGTGAGGTATACCGTTATGTCATTATATTGCACAGTGTTGTGCGGAATGCATTGAAGGTGTTCTCAGCCCATGTAGCTTTAGCAGGCCTCACTGGCTACAACACTACAGACCTGACAAATCATACACACAGCGTTTAACCACCACATGTCATATAACAGCACTGTATGCTGTCTTGTTTGCCACACACTACAACCTACATAGACATATGCACATAACCTTCAACAACATATATGTCCACCCTTCACAAACAGTTGCAGTATGTCCTTTGCTCTATGCAAATGTACAGATGCTAGTATATCTGACACAGACAGATCTCTCCGTACCTGTGTGCCATACACACACAAGGTCCACACTGTTGTAAGTTCGTGTACCTCACGGATGACCTGTTGGGCCTTGCTGCAACATGAACAGGTGTCACATGTGAGCACACAGTAATATTGGAGGGTGTATATATAGCTGTGAATGCTAGATTAACATACTAGCCTGGTCCAGCTGTTGCCAGTGCTAAGCTACACATTAATATGACTATCATCCATTTGTTACTCTGTGACATCCATGTTTATATAACCGTATGCACTACTCCCACAGACAGACATTGTACACACTACTGTACAGAACACAGATAACATGGATCAGATGTTTGACATTTAATGCTGAACTACATATGCCACAGTCATATCCCACTGCACACAGCTTAACACTGATGTCTCCATGCCAGTAGTTATGCAGGGCATCTGTGCATAGTTACGTACTGCTGCCACATATGGATGATTCAAACTATGTAGAGTACTCTTCATGAACATCTACTACATGCCAGTAAATACATAGCTGTTACATACTTTACCTTTGTATGTGTTTGTATTCCTCTGTTTCATGTGCTTTGTAAAAGCTTTTCTTTTTATAGCTTATGATTTTCTTCAAGATAAATATTTTTTTCAGTATGATTATACTTCTTTTCAATATATTATTGCTTTTGCAATATATTTTCTTTCAATATATTTTTCTATTCAATATATATTTTTTTTTAATATTTTTTTAATATATTTTTTTCAATGATTTTTTTTTGCTATATATTTTTCTTTTCAATAAACTTTTTTTGCAATATATTTTTTTCAATATTTTTTTTCAATATATTCTTTTAGCTTTTTTTTGCTATATATTACATTTTCTTTAAATATATTTCTGGTTGATCTTTTTTCCTGCTGCTGTCAGCTGTGGCTGTACGTCTCTCTCTCTCTCTCTCTCTCTCTCTCTCTCCTCCGTACTTGCAATGAAGTGATTGCATGTGTGGACAGCAAGTACAGCCTGCTTTTGTAGGCATCTGCATATGTGCATGTGATGGCCTCTGCACCAATTGGTGGCCACCATTTGGCAATTGCATGCAGCTTGCTGTGTGGTACTTGCAGTACTCACTGTCATAGCAACCCAATACTATAAATTGATAAGTCAGGTAGGCATAGCCCTTTCAGCTTTCCAAAGTGGGGACCATGCTTGTTTGCTGTGGACACCGTTGTGTAAGTCAGAAGGTTGGTATACTTCTCATAACTGATGCTAGGGGCATAGCTAGTGATTTGAATTTTGTACTCAGACCTGAATGTAGCCACTTCCAGTACACAGTTGACAGTGTAGAACTGTACTCACCCCTACAAATGCTAACACAAGATACATGGGAGTATGTATTATCTTTTCTACTTACACAATTAGCTGGCATACATACGTAGTTATTGAGATGTTTTCATTTTGCACATGAACTGTTTGGGAACTGCTGTACTGTGGATATTAATGTACTCAGTTCTGCACAGTTTGTGCTTTTTATTTTGTTGACATTATCACAGGATGCTCATGATAACTGGACAATTCCAGTACTGAGTAAGCCTACCTACATCCTTGCTGTACCTTGAACACAGTGGTAATTTGCACATTTGGGTGGGATACTGTGTGGGGGTTGTAGAGTGCTGCTGTAAAATTATTTACTGCTAGAATGTGTGGTTCTGTTATCACAGTCATGTAATGCAATTCCACAACAACTGCTGGTAAAGTTCCACAGAACTGGTTTGGTGTTATGGCATTCCTATCTTTCCTTTACATTCACACATTCTGATGCATGATATATATTTTTCAGCAACAACCTGCTGTATATCTACTGTGGCCTAGTGGTACTTCATGCAGTCTAGTGTGCCCAAGGTCCAGGGTTTGAGACTGACAGTGGTGTTTTATTTTTCTGCTGAGCAGAACAAGTCCCCTCATATGCAGGGTGACTAAGGCACTTTTAAGCAGTTGTAAGCGGGTTTGCACGGGTTTGTGCGGGTTTGCGTGACGCTTAGCAATACTTAGCTAAGCGCACATATGTGCACACTCGCACAAATCCGCTAACTACTGCTTAAAAGTGCTTACTCACGCTAACCCCTGCACTAATTTCTTTGAAAGAAAAGAAAATGGGATGATAGGAAAGTGGTGAAAAAAGGGGTACAAAGAGGGTAAGACAGTAGGGAAAACAGCTCGGGATGTGCAGAACAGGTGTAGGGAAGGTCCATAGCTGCCCATTTCTTTAACAGCAACAGCTGTGCATATACTAGTAATTTGGAGGGAAATTTGAAACCTTCCACCCCTGAGAGAGGGGTGGGGACAACGAAGTATGTTGTACTGCCAATTAAATTTTAGTTTCTGTGTCCAGTGGACACTTGTGTAAAATGGGCAGCTATGTATGGGGCGTAATTTTTTTGTGGGAGCAGATTGCCCATTTATTTTTTTTTTACAGATGAGAGTGGAATGTGGGGTAGGGGAAGTAGGTATATTCAGGGAGGTAGGTTGGGGAGGTAAACAGATAAGCCAAACAAGACACATACAGGGGTGGAATATAACACATGGGGTGGGTGTACACCATTGATGGGGAAGGATGTTTGGAAATCGCATGCCCATGAGCCCACAGATGGCAACAGTGGAACTGAGATCCCCAACCATGGGCAGTCACCACTGCACCTTCACAGCCCAGAGGGTGGCTGTGCTGGCGGCTACATAGGAGGAGCAGGCTCACCCATGAGTCACGCCACTCTCAGCTCGAGCTGGCATAGAGGATCAGCGACTGAACGCTGGATCTCCCTACACACCACAGCCTGAACCTTTCGGAGGGTGATAGGTGGCCCTCCTCCAGCCACACTTGCATGGGGGGGATGAACCCCATCCCCTGCAGTGCTTCCACCCAAAGGTGCCACAGAGCCAGTGGAGGAGGAGGTCCCAGGTTGGGCACCGGACATGCTGGTTCCAGGTGCCATCGCCAGCTGAGGTGGGACAGTTAGGTCCACTGGGACCGGCCTTCCCATACGTTCTATGTTTAGGAGGTTTAATGACAATATGGGTTGGTAACAGCCAGCAGCATTCTAAATTAGTTGTAACAGCATGCAGTAATATTCCCATTAACCCAACACACCAGAGTTCCAACAGTTAAACAGCAAGCATAACACATGCATATATAGAACAACAGAGCACATTCCAACAGCATGCAGGATTGATTGGTGGCAACAGGCCACCAAGATTCTGGTATTTGAACAGGGCACATGCATCAAAGTAAATGCAGATATTTATAAACTAATAGGACATATGTCCCAACAAATGTTTTGAGGTTAGACATACCCATTGAGGAGTGGAATTGCATTGTTTATGCACATACAGTAGGGTGTAAAACGATACCTCCATTAACATCTTATATGTACTTCTAGTTTACACTACATTCCTATTGACTGCAGGTGTATATCCCCTACATGTATTATTACATTAGGCAAAGTCCATTGCGTTGTGAAATGGGTTTGGTTAGTTCCTTATATACCTGACCTGTATCTGACATACAAACTGTCCAGGATGCAGATGCTACTGCTGCGTATTTATTTATTTATTTATTTATATTTATATATCTACATATCTGGATGTGTTCAGGTGACATTATCGGTTATATTTCTACAGCCCCCTACATTTCTGGCAGCACACTGACATTTCTGGGGAACACATTAACAATCTATCTGTGTGCCAGATTTACCTATGCATGCCAGCCATTAACCAACAGTTGAGGACTGTATATATGCTTCCCAGCTACTGGCACTCCCTTCATCCACTTAATATGGGCTTGGCCAAGTGTGGGTTGACAGCTCTTAATACAACAGTACTGTTTATATAATGCAAGAGTACAACAACATTTTGAAGTAAGTGACACAGGCACACCCCAGGAATTATACCTTTATTAATTACATTACACACTTTTCTGGAGGCTCTCTCATTTATTTAATATTACGGTGCATGCAGAAGACTTATTCAAGACGTATTATACCTTTATTAATGGGTTACAACACTCTTTGTCAGGCTCTCTCACTTATTTTATATAACAGTACATGCAGAGACATTATTCAGGACTTATTATACCTTTATTAATGGGTTACAACACTCTTTTTTAGGCTCTCTCACTTATTTTATATAACAGTACATGCAGAGAAATTATTCAGGGCTTATTATGCCTTTATTATTGGGCTACAACACTTTTTTTCAGGCTCTCTCACTTATTTTAAATAACAATACATGCAGAATAATTACTAACTTGCCTGGTAGCGCAGCCTTAGCAGCCTATCTGCATAGGCTTACTGATTTGCAGCACGGACACCTGCAGATGTGAAGTAAATTAAGGGATATTGAGACATACCTGTCCATTATATAGACTACAGTAGCAATTCTTACATACTCCATTCCATGGCTACCTACTCAGTAGTGGGGCATTGTCATTTCCACGGGTCTCTTGTATCCATTGGTTCAGTTGGTCCTGCTTCCATCTCTTCAGGTCTGCATGGCGGTGTCTGACCTGCTCTCCAGTCCGAGGGATGCCTGTGGCACTGGTGAGATCATGTGCTAGATGGTTCCAGGCTTCCGCTTTGTACTCCGTGACTTGGGACTGGCCCTGCAGGAGTCCTGCATCATGATGCTGGATGAGGAGCCAAACCATCAGTTTTGACTCCTCAATGCCCCACCATTGCACTCGAAAATGAGAGCCCTCTCCAGCACCAGCCATTCTGACTGCAGATGGGAGCTACAACCAGTTATGGCAATTTTCCCACCTATGGAGCTTAAATATGCCTCATTTCCTGCACTTATTTGTGATTGGCTGGTTTTGAAAATTCTCAGCTGAGTGCACACCTGCTTAGCACTGAGTAAACTTTCATTAATATGTATATGTATGTTGACAGTGCATGAACAGCAAAAACTGTCATGGCTTAGTGGTTCAGTACTGTGTTTATGGTGCACAGTATCCTGGGTTCGTAGCCTGTCATTGCTTTTTATTTTACTACTGGCCTGAACGGCTAGGAGGTGCGGCTATGTTTAGCTGACTTTGCTCAACTTTGCCCAACATTGCTCTACGTTGCCCGACGTTGCTCGACGTTGCCCGACGTTGCACTAGGCGCGGTGCGCAGCTCCGTGCAAACATGTTTTGTTTCTGTGAGTTGGCGTGATGCACAGCTACGCGCAAAGCCATTGTGCTAGTTAAAGCTGTGCTTAGCTATGGCCAATTATTCTTAAATGTGCTTAATACTGCTAAACGTTGCTTAGCAGTGCTTCACATTGCTTAAGATAGGTTTCTTATGAATTCATTAGTATGCTACATAGGCCATTTCAATGCATTTTAATAACATTTAAAAGGTAAATGTCAGGAATAATTTTTATGCACAGATTTCCTACAGAAAATGGAAAGGGAAGTGGTGGGACTCGAATCGGGAATGTCTCCTCTTTGTGTGAAGGCTCTACCACTATGCTATTGCTATTTGGCTTAATTTGCATATAAGTGGTTTATTATCCTCTTCGATGTCTAAACCACTAACTGTAGCTAAGCAATGGGCACACCCACGCACACACGTGCAAATACAGGCAGCTATATCGGGAATAATAAAAAAATTGTTTTACATTTTATTTCATTTGTATAGGGGTTTTGAATATGGGAGAGTATAGTGTTGGGGGTATACACATTTGAGCGGACTCACTCACATCTGCTGACATTTGCAGATTTAGGCACTTGCAGGGGCGTGGATATTTGGACTGCTCGGCAGTCTGACATGCCCCCTGCACTCCTACACAGTCCGTGTTAGCCTTAGAGTTGAGTCAGTGTGCCCTCATGAATATGCATGGTGCGCTGACGTCATACTCTTAGGCTGCCGTTTCCGTGTAAGACTTAGTTAGTCTTACACGGAGGATTACTGAATCCCCCCTTAGTTACCATAGCTGTTGAATTTCATCATTCAGTATTTCAGATAAGTTAAGTTTTTTCTTATAGTTAGTCTTTTTCTATCGTCCCTTACTATTTTACTATTAGAATATATTTTATTACCATTGTTGGTATATTTTTCTTCTACCGTCTGCACAAAAGTGCACTCACATTACCATTGTTGGTAATCACTATACCCTTTTTCCTTTTCTAGTTCTTAAAACAAAACAAATTTTTTTTCTTCTTCTTCTGTCTGTCTTTGCCGTTAGAATGGCTGAGGAAGGACCTTCGGGTTTTAAAAAGTGTTTCAAGTGTGGGCATAAGTTACCTATTTTGGATGCCCAGAGTCTCTGTGTATATTACTTAGGCCCACAACACCTTCAGGAAGACTGCACTATTTGTTGTAACTTTAATCCAAGGGCATTGATGGATAGAAAAAAATAAATTAATATTAAAAGGTATGTTGCCATCTTCCTTCAGAGAGGCTATTGCAGGTGCTCAATCCCCCAAGGAAAATATTAAAAAGTCCAAATCTCCTGGTCCTTCAACTTTCTCGGCTCAATCCTCCAAGCCTTGTAGGAAAAAATCCAAATCAGATTTGAGGAGGCCTCATACCTCTTTCCCCTCTGATCTGAAATAAAAGAGGTCATTGTATTCAACATCCTTGGATCTGACTAAAAAACAATCAGATCTGACTACTAAGGAGTCTGTAATTTTGCCTAGGATCCAGTATTCACAATCAGTCAATACTGTGCTTTTTTGGGATGCCTTCCCCTTTCCAAGAGATGTCCCATACAAAATCCTCTTCTCTGGCATTATCTCATTCATCTAGGAGGTTTGACCAAAGAGGATATGGATTGTATGATGAGGAAGTTTCTCTTGGTGCAGATTCAGTTGGGTGTTATCGGCACCTACCAGCTTGGGTAAGGGAGCCCATCCATTGACCACTCCAGCCCTCACTCTTTCTCTGATTCCCTTTGTTGCTGCATTGTCCCTGGATCTGGGTCTTCCAGGTCCATCAGGCTCAGATCCTAGGATAACTTTTTTGTTGGATTTGAAGCTGACTCTGAGTGCCCTGGCTCTGACTTTTTCAGATCCTGAGGACTCTTGGAGCAAGAGCCTCCATGTCGGATCTGAGGGGTTGGAGTCAACTCCAATGGTTTCATAGCCATCTTTGCACTTTGGGGCTTCGGCACTGGATAGCTTGGCTCTGACTTCCTCCTCAGGGAGACTGCTTTTGGGCTAGGAGGGGACATCTGGGCTCCAAGGTCCTCTATCTCTCTCTCTGGGGTGGTCAACCTTCAAGGTTGTGAAGAGGTTTTCTCTGCTTTGTTAGGACTGATGGATCCAACCCTCTCAGATTTCCAATCCACCTTCCAGATGTCTCTGCACTTAGAGCCTCATCATTCAATTCCACAGGGACAGCCAGTCCAAGACCTCCAGACTACCCAACAGGGTGTTATAGTCTCTTCTGACACCTCCCTAGAACATCCTACTGAGGAGGTCCCTAGGAACAGGAAGTGTAAGAGGAGGCACTTAGATTCTCCACAACAGGTAGTCATTGAGGATACAGGCTTCACTGAAAGTGAAGAGTCCCCAAGATCACCTCCAGAAGACATCTCATTCAGAGACATTCTTGAGATCCTGAAAAGAAAGATGATTGAACTCCCAGTAACCCTTTACTCAATGAGTCAGTATTTCTGGAGGCATTTGTACCTAGCCCATCTACCTCCTGGATTACTCTGCCCACTGATAAGCTCATTAATTTGGTCTCTCAGCTGCATGGAAGGAGTCTGACACAGCTGAACTGATACCTAAGAGGCCAGATAGTATTCTAGCTCCACCTTTGGGGAAGGAATTTTGTGCTAAAGGGGTGCCCATGGATGCCATAGTTGTGGTGGTGGCCACCAAGAAGGAACTTTCCAGAGTTCCTGTGTTCATCCCCCTAACAGGGAGTCTATGGTGGTGGACAGGTTTGGGAAGCATGTCTAGGCTTCAGTGGCCTTTGCCCTTAGATCACTAAACTATTTGGCACATTTTACAGGGTTACAAAGAGATTTGATCAAAGAATTTTCAACTTCCTTTTCAGGAACCATTTCTGCAAAGGCCCAATCATCTGTGGCATCTCAGTTGGCCACCCTTTAATCTATTTCAAATTCAGCCATGTGGCTCATTTCACATGCAGCCAAAGGAACCTCAAGGGCAGCAGGTTCAGGCATTTCCATTAGAAGTCATGCTTGGATGCACTTATGTGATTTTGTGGAGCCCTTAAAGTCCTCATTAGTCAATGTTCCCTTTGATAGCATTTCCTTGTTTGGCCCCAAAGTGAAGGACACATTATCCAGGTGTAAGAAGGATGGAAAGACCCTCTCTGCAAGGGTGTACATTTTTTGACCCCTCAAAGATCCTTTTTGAGGCATCAATGAGGTGGTCAGAAAATGTGGTTCAGGAAGTACCAGGGTCCTTTCCAAGACACACGTGGAGAAAGTTCCCCTAGGAGCAAAAGGGGGGAACTGTAATGATTGACGATGCCCCTGTGGTAGAGGCGGCCTGCAAATCCAGCAGTCCAGAAATTCCTTCTGACAGACCCTACTAGCACGCATGAAAGGAGGCCCAATTGTCCACCTCTGGAGGCAATCAGGGATCAATTATCCCTGCACCAAAGAGCCTGGCTAGACATAACAAGAGATACCTGGGTGCAGAGGATCATTTCCAGAAGTTATATAATTCCCTTTTCCCTTCCACCTCCAACCCCTGTGGAAAATTCCCTGCATCCCACCCAGGCAGAGGAAAGAAGCAGCAATTCAAATACAAAGGCTGCTATAAAAAAGCCATCCAAGAGGTCCCACCAGACCAGATAGAATTTGGAACTTACTCAAGATTCTTTTAGTGCCAAAGAAAACAAGGGACTGGAGACTAATTCTGGATCTCAGCACCTTGAACAAGTCAGTTCGACACACAGAGTTTTGGATGGTCAGTCCCTTCTTCCTTTTCTGGTCAAGGATGAATGCATGTGTGTACTATCACATAAATATGAACAAACAATCCAGAAGACATTTATGCTTTCAGCTGGGAGCTGGTCACTACCAGTTCAGAGCTCTGCCCTTTGGCCTCACCACAGCTCCCAGGGTGTTCACCAAATGTATGTCAGTAATAGCAGCTCACTTGAGACTGCAAGGATTCTGGGTGTTTCCATATCTAGATGACTGACTCATTACTGCTTTGACCAGGCATCTGTTAATAAGGGCAATAAACCAGGTACTCCAGATTTGCTCTTATCTGGGACAACCATAAATTATGGGTCTATATTAGAAGACCGAAGACGGATTCTTTCAAATGCGTCTTGGTCGAACATAAAAGGCTGAAAATGCAAAATATCGAAGTGGCTGTTAAGCAAATTCTTTCCCTGGGAAAGAATTCGCTTGGCCGCTTCGGTACTTTGTCATTTTCAGCACTGTAGTGTGGTCTCAGAGTTGGTATATTTAAGTAGGGGGGTGTGGGGGCGACGACCCCCACTTAATGTAATAATTGAAATTGTTTATTTATTTGTTTTTTTTGTTGGAACTCGCTTTTCTGACACTTCTACATTGTAAGCTTTCGCTTACATAGGGTCGATGAATCACCGTTTGCTTTTTTAAGCATTCGATGATCTAATATAGACCCCTTATCATGACAAGTCTCACTTGCAACCAACTCAAAATTTAGAATTCATAGGAGCAGTTTTCAACACGAAGTCAGTGACAGCTTCGCTTCCTCTCTCAAGAGCACAGATGATTAGACCACAGGTCAGAAAAATAATTTGCAGTACCAAGATCTCAGCCTGCTTAGTCCTTCATTCTCTAGGATCAATGTCAGTGGAAATGACCTTAGTACCTCTAGCCAGATTCCACATGAGGATTCTTCAATGGATGTTAGCAACACAGTGGTCTATTCTTCATAGGCGCACAGCAGCACAAATAAGGATCACTCAGGCATGCAAGAGCGATTTCAGATGGTGGAATCAATCAGATCAGGTTCTACAAGGCTGTTCCTTCATTCTCCCTCAGCCAAAGGCCATAGTGCCACAGATGTATCCCAGTTGGGGTGGGGGAGCACTTTCTGGGGAAAACAGTCCAAGGCTGTTGGTCCCCTGAAGATGCCAACTTGCATATAAATGTCCTAGAGATGTGAGCAGTGCTCTTAGCATTGCAGGCCTTCTGGAATGCTGTCCCTTCAGGAGCAATTGTTATCCAAATGGACAATATGTCAGTAGTTTGGTACATCAACAAACAAGGAGGGACCAAATCATACACCTTGTGTCGAGAAGCTCTCAGAGTGTGGCATTGGGGAATCTC
Source organism: Protopterus annectens (assembly GCF_019279795.1). Classification (NCBI taxonomy): domain Eukaryota; kingdom Metazoa; phylum Chordata; order Ceratodontiformes; family Protopteridae; genus Protopterus; species Protopterus annectens. The sequence goes on from NC_056728.1 coordinate 1,462,006,535, forward strand.
ATCCAACCAATTTCTCATTGCAACACACATTCTGGGGAAGTCTAATGTGACTGCAGACAAACTGAGTAGATATCTTCTACCTCATGAGTGGTCTTTCAACAAAAAAGTGACACAAATGATCTTTTGTCAATGGGGCCAGCCTTGCTGCACTCTATTTGCTTTTCCCCTAAACAACAAATGCAGCAGCTACTTTGCCCTAATCTCTCCACAGGGGGAATCACTGAGGGATGCTGTACTTTGCAATTGGCTTTATGCCTACCTGACAATTCCATTATTTCCAAAATTTCTGCGGAAAGCTGCCAGGTTGAAGAGCAAAGTCATCCTCATTGTGCCTTACTGGCCTTGACAGGTTTGGTCCCCCTTCCTATGGCCTCCTCTAATTTACCAACCTTGGATTCCAGATCTGATTCCAGACCTCCAGTCTCACCCAACAGGCACGATTCACTCAGACATCTCAAACCTCAAGCTTATGGCATGGTTTCTCCAATTCCATTAAAGCCAGACAACATATTAGGGCTTGGTGCATTATGGGTAAGGGAGAAGCTGAAGAGCTTTTTGGTTACCACAAGCTTTAGTAATGGCCGAGTTGGATCCACAGTTTGGATCCAAACCCAACAGTTGAGGAAGAATGAAAATGGACAACACAGATGGAATGTTATTGAGTACATAACTTCTTTTTAAACTATAGATCTCCACAAAATCTACAACACTTTAAATAACTATGTAACCATACTAAAAGGCAGATTATCACAGATAAGAAAATCTGCTTCAGTAACCCCTTACTAAATTGGTTTTCCAAGCCTAACAAATTCTGGTCTTCTATTAATAATGTACTCCACCTGGTAACATCCACCACTCTTAATCCTGCCCCAAATAACACGCCCTCTGAAACAGCTGCTTGATTTAATACACATTTTATAGAAAACATTAAAGCCCTTACTAAAGATTTTCCACCCAACAATCCAGAAATGACCTCTCCTTAGACAGCAAATACCCCCATTTCACCCTAAAATCCCATCCCAACTCCCTACATGAAATGGGTTCCTAACTGTGAAGTTCGAAAACTGATTATCGCGAAGCCATGGATTTCTTTCCCAGGGAAAGAATTTGGTGGGCTGTTTCTATGGCTTCGCTATATTCAGCACTGTGGTGGAAAGCTACGGGTCGGGTTCAGGTAAGTGTGCGATTTTGCGGACGTTAGGGTTAGGGTGTGGGTTAGGTGAGTTAGGGTTAGGGTGCAGGTGGTGGGTGTGTGATAGTGACAGACTTTAAGGTTAGGGCGGGATAGGTGAGTTAGGGTTAGGGCATGGGTGGTGGGTGTGCGATTGTGACAGACTTTAAGCTTAGGGTGGGATAGGTGAGTTAGGGTTAGGGCATGGGTGGTGGGTGTGCGATAGTGACAGACTTTAAGGTTAGGGTGGGATAGGTGAGTTAGGGTTAGGGCGTGGGTCAGGTGAGTGTACAATAGTGATGGACCTTAGGGTTAGGGTTTGGGTTAAGGTAAGTGGATAGATAATAGTGTATGTATAGTTTAGTGTAGGGTTAGATGTAGGATTTTAAGTGTATGTGTGTGGATTGCTGTATTTTTGGTGTGCTTGTGTTGTGTGTGTGTGTTTCTTGGAACAGTGATTTTTTTTCCCTGGAAAAAAAATCACTGTTCTAAGACTTAGATGTCTTTGCACTTTGAGGTTAGAAGTTCGAACATATGGTGTTCGAACTTCACCTGTTTCATTGAAGTGATATAGATCTCATGAAATCACTAGTTCTTAAACTGAAACACTGTTCTCCTTCAGTAGATAATCTCCCCGCAGAATACCTCAAGCTGGCTGACAATTCCATAGCCTACCCTGTATCTCCTAATTAACAGATCTATCAAAGAATCATACATCCCTTCTCTATGGTAAAAAAATCTTCAACATCTCAGTTTATAAAGGAGGAACCTTGTGTGATATAATCAATTTAGACCTATTGCCATATTATCCACTTTGTCAAAAATTCTGGAGAAGTTTATTCACAAGCAACTTCAACATATTCTTCAGAAAAAGTTCCTAACTCCCACACAGCATGGTTTTAGACTTGCCCACAGCTCTACCATGGCCTTATTAACTTTCACAAATACTATTAACAATTCCAGAGACAAAGGTAAACTTGCTTCCTTTGTATTCCTTGCTCTCTCTAAAGCTTTTGATCTAGTATCTCACCAAAAACTCTTCTACCAACTGCCTTCCACCAGGCTATTACAACCCAAACTACTGTGGTTTAACAACTACTTAACCAATGGATACCAGTCAGTTAAATGGCTCCCCGCTTTTTATCTCTTCCTTTCTTACAATACTGGTGTTCCACAGGGCTCCATTCTGGGCCCTCTACTCTTTAATATATTCACTAGTAACTTACAGAAATCCTCTCAGCAAGCTTTCCACATGCAGCATGATGATGATTCAACCCTAATGTGTTTCTGACACCTTAATTCATCTTCAGAGTATTACTCAAGAAAGATAAGCATATGCTACTAAATCTGTAAAAAATGAAATTTTCTTTTTTTCCCCAAATCCCATTTCCATGAAAATCAACTCTAAAATGTCTTCCTTAAATAATACTATGATTGAAGTTATCCTGCATACAAAGCTACTTGACATGACAAATTATAATGATTTTAAATGTGATTTAAATATCCACAGCAGAATCAAGAAAACCCATTAAAAACTAGACACTATTCATAGAGTAAAGAAATTCCTTACAGACCCTGCCAAGGTAACTCTAGCTACCACTTACTTGTTACCCTCTCTCCTATATGGAGCCCCTGTCATGATCAACCTACAAGCCTCACTTAGTTCTAAACTTGATCAGTGCTATAACAATATCACCAGATTTACCTGCAACAACTCTTACTGGATCCACCACTGTTTAGCACTAAAAACACTTAACTGGCTTGAGCTTTCTCACCACCTATCTTAGCTCACCTTAACCCAAAATGTCATCCATACCCCATCCACCTACCCAACAATTGGACCCCTGCTCCAATGCTATCTTCTAAATCATCCCCTTAGGTCAAATAATAAGCAATTCCTTGACATCTACAAACCTCAGAGGGCTGCTAGGGTTAGTTTTTATTCTAACAGTGTAGCTAGAACTTGGAATAAAATTCTTGTATCAGTTAGGTCTATCACACACCCTCTTCTTTTCAAACCATTAATAATAGACTTCTTCTCTGCCTCCTGGCTTTGTCCTTGCTCTTCATCTGCGACATACTAACACCCTTCATCAACTTTCTTATACCTCCCTTTACAGCACTAAATCACTTAACCCACTGTCTTATTCTAATACCTCACTTTTTTGTACTTCTCAAACTACTATACCTACTTCTAATAAGCACAGTCACATTACTGTTCCATCACTACTTCTCTATTAACACTCAGACTTTCTTATCCTCACTCTATTGTATTTCTTTAATTACTCCTACCTATCTTATACACCATTTTTCTATCTTTAAAGTCTTAGTACAAGGCTTGTAAATTAATGTTTGTGAATATGAATACAAATTTTATTACACTGACTATTATGGTATGTATTCACTGAAACTGCATTATAAAATTTGTTATTGTAAATACTGAGTGCATTAAATATGATATATTGGAGCATTTCTTCCCAGACCTCCACCTATTCCCAGTCAGACTTTCCCAGTAAGCAAATGTTAATAAATAAATCAATGAGCTGAGGAATCAGTTTAAATTACACATGCTCTTATTATAAATTATAAATTGATCACCTCTGTTTTTATTTTTACTTTCATGATTCTAAGCAAAGTGAATGTGTGTATTTGTGTATTTGCATGTGTGAGTGTAGGATGAGGTGTTAAACCAAAGTCTCATCTGTGTGAAATGGTGGTAGCTCAGGTGGATAGAAATGATCCAATTTCACTTAAAAAGAGTAGGGGGTTCTTTATGATGATTATTATTATTATTATTATTATTATTATTTACATCTTTATGACCATGCATACATGCTCCTCTATTTACATATTCCCAAATTGACATAGTAGCCAAGAAGGAAACATTCACCTTCTCATCCTTACTTTTTTTTAACTTACTATCCAGCACTCTTTTCACCACAACCATTTGATGTAATTAATAATTTCTGATAACACCATTATTTTCGTAAGCAATACTTCTCCCATTCTTGCTTTCCTTAGTTCCCACAATATAACAGTTTCACATTCACTTTTTTAACATCTTCCTTTGTCATAACCCTATAATAGCCATATAGTATAATTTACATAGTTACAACACCTAAGTCACGCAATATATATATATATATATATATATATATATATATATATATATATATGGGTTCATATGACAAGATCGACAACTTGAAATTTCGAAACTGACTTCACCGACAACTGAAATCACCGACAACGCAAATCGCGGACGTTTCCGAGGTAAGGGATGTAAATTCGCTACTCATGCCTACCATGGTTTAGTAAGTGTGGCAGTTTTATGCTACCATGGTAGGCATGGTAGCGGATTTACATCCCTTACCTCGGAAACGTCCGCGATTTGCGTTGTCGGTGATTTCAGTTGTCGGTGAAGTCAGTTTCGAAATTTCAAGTTGTCGATCTTGTCATATGAACCCATATATATATATATAAAACACGTTTTTTAAAATCCATACCTGCAACTTTACAACCCTTTGAAGTTTCATGAATACTGATTGACTCCTTGCAATGATAGCACAGTCTTTCTGATATATGCAATTTGACCCTAAACTGGAAGTTTATCCTAGAATAACCTGACTTGCTCACACACTTGAATACATGAGATAAATGTCAGGCAACAGAACACTGACAGTCTGAACTGGGCATGCTCACACACTTAGGCCATGTTTGAGTACAGCACTGGGCCACACATAGCAGGCAGTTGCATGTGTTAACCCAGGAACCTCTCACTACACAACAATCTGCCCTGTGCACACACTTATATGACAACAGACACGTATATAATATAGTGGAACTCTGCTATAAGCAAATATGTTCTGCAGATACCTAAGTGGTTCATATAAAGTGTGAAAGCAAAGATGATAAAAACCTGCAAACAGTATCAGCAATAAACATTGTGCATCATGAAAATTATCATAGGTTCAGAGGTTGATACTAGGCTATCTGCCCTAGGGCATGTACAAGCATAGCCAGAGTTTGTTTGGCTTCTGCAACCAAGTCAAATCAGAACACTGTGCCTGTGAATAGTAGATCACACAAGATAGCCCATTTACGTTCAGTGTATTGTGCCTCTGTCTAGCAGGGACCTAGAAGATATCCCATGGGTAAACATGCGATCACCCATCCACTTGTCAAGATGTTACCTGTAGGTGCTCAGTGGGTGGCTCTGCCTATGCAAAACCGGGACTACACTCCAGAGTGAGTGGAGGCTTTCTGATAATAATCTGTCCCCCCAGCATGTCCTTTTAACATCAGTGCTGAGGTATATGTCCCTGGAGTGTGTAGCACCAAGGTAGTCAGATATCCTGAGGTGGAGCATGTCCAGTAAGTCTGGGTCAGATATTGCCTTCAACTACAGGCACACAACACATCCGTGTAGGTGGTAAGTGACTGAGTAGAACTGGAGTTACTGTATCGGAACTGTGCAGGGCATCTATGTGAGTCCCTACATCTGCTCGATGAGTAACATTTGTGGCCATTACAGTTGCTGCAGGTGTCAGGTAAGGTACATCCCAAATGTGGCATAGTAACCAAGCATGGTTGTGAAGAGTATAGGGGCACAATGACCACACATGATCAACATGTGAAACCATGTGGGATATGGTGGGCTATGTAGACGTACTGTCTAACCACTATGGCAATAGGATTGTCAAAGGCGAGAGTACAAACAGGTCATGTCCCCAAACCCATAACAACTACTACTGTATGTAATAGATTACAACCTATGTGGTAATGTGTGGACATCTTGTCATCCTCAAATGGGATGACTATGCAACTAATGGCATGTAGCTGTGGGCCATGGCTCAGGCACCAGTCAACCTATCTCTGTGAGACCCTGTATGAGTATACATGTGCCAACAGGAGAGCTGATTATGGCACCCAGTTTGCAGTCATCTGCAAACATGGGCAGCCATATCCCTTCTGTGATAGCCTGTACATCACACAAATATATACTGAACAAAAGAGGTCCCAGGACTGAGCCTTGTGGGATGCCATGTGTAACTGGTGTATAGTCAGATATGGCACCTGCAACACTGAGCATGTGGGTGCTATCCCTGATCCAGGTAGAATTCCATCGTGCCAGATATGTGTCGATATTGATGCTGGTGAGCGTATGCATAATGGCCGAGTGGGGTATTGTGTTGAAGGGTTATGCAAGGTCCAGGCAGGCTGTGTGGACAACCGTCCCAACACTGATGGACCTGGTAACTGTTGAAAGAATATGAACAGGTCCAACAGGCAAGATCTGCCCACAACAATGCTGTAATATGTAGGACCCAGTGTCTGTAGGTCTCCCATGTCTATGTGCATGAGTCCCATTACAATACACTCCATAGCTTTGCAGAACAGGCTAGTTAGCCTTTTAGGCCGATATTGTCTGCGGTCTGTTGTGGCAGTATTCAGTGGAGTGGGACCACTATTGCTGCACGCCATTCCGTGGGTACATATCCTGCAGTAACTCTTATATCGAACAGTGATGTAATGTGAGTGTTACGTCTGTCATGAAGGCTGTGTATAACACAGGCCAGGACACCATCTGGTCCCATTGATGCTGTGTTGTCTGCTGTGGGGAGGGCAGCACTCACCTGTTTACTCATTATGTCTGGGAGGTTACACTCTGTTGGTATGGACAGTACCACCTTAGGGGGGATGGGGGGGACACATCTGCACTGAACCTGTTTGCCAGGATGATGGCAATGTCAGTGGGTTCAGGGTATGTTTAGTCAGTATGCAGTAACACACAGCATATCAGTGAGTGTCCAGCCATGTACCTAACTTAACTGAAGAAGGCCTTGTGTGTGTCCGATGTGTCTGGTGCAATTGTTCGTTAGAAGAGTGCCTGACATAAATACCCGAGTGATTGTAGCAGTCTGCTAGTACAGATCACAGATGCCTTCCCTGTCTGGGATTGTGCTCTAGCATGTAGTAGCTTCCTCCATTTGTTGTAAAGCGTATTAATGGCTGGGGTCTACCAGACAGGTCCACTGCCATTGGTGGAGTGAGTCCAGTTGTTATTTTGGATGTAACGATCCATGCGGTCCACTAGGTGTCCATAGAATGTGTATGTAAAGGATTCAGCAGTCTGAGCCATACTTACCACTGACCCGGGGTCTTTGAAGGATACCACCGTGGTTTGGAGGAGTGTGACATTTGCTTTTGGAAAGTTCACCAAGATTACCCAGGATGGGTGTGGGGATGGGATATGGATATCCAGTGAGATAAAGTATGTTCTGCCCTTACCAATGAGGGGTATATCGCAGGTGTGGAACATAGAGTCCCCATGTCGGTGATGATCATGTCCAATATGTTGTCCCCTCTTGTGGGTGTGGTGACCGGTTGTGCCATAGCATATGAGTTTAGAAATAGTAGCAACTGTTGGGCAAGTGTGTTGGGGCCTGAGTACTATCCACAGTCAATGTGTGGGTATTTGACATCACCCAATATAATGGTGTTTGGGGAGACCTTCATATTGTCCAATGTTCACAGGAAAGCTGAGTGAGGTTGCTGAGTTGGGGAGTGTGGTCTGTAGAAGGCAACAAACCAAAAGGCAGATTTGCACAATGTTAGGTGCATATGTATGGTCTGTGATGCATTATGCAGTGCTACCAACCCGGTGGTATGTGTATCTGTGATGTATATGGATACTCCCCCTATTTGTGTTGGCCATTCCGAGTTATGTGGTCAGAAAGCATGGTACGAAATACAACCTGGTAGTGCTGGTGTGCATGTGGGAGCCTGAACCATGTGTCTGTTAGTGCACAGATATTGTTATCCTTCATAGTGAGGAGATTCCTGAGTGGGTGCAATTTGAGGGTAATACATCTGGTGTTGAGCAGCATTACCCTCAGTGTCGTATACTCTGTAATGTCTATGGAGGTGGTTCTGTCCTTTGAGCCCCACTTAAATAAGGCAGTATGGTGGCAGCAAGTGCCCTAGCCAGTATTCAAAAGTCCAAGGGTGACAGGTGCAAGCTGTCCATAGGGAAGCTATGTGGCATGTCGAGCATGTCACCCCAGGGTGACAGACACTGTATCACCTTTGAATAACACCAATATGTTAGCCAACTGTTAAACGTGATCAGTTTGTTGGTATACTGTGACATCATACTTGGTGAGTGTAAGATGCTAGACAAGGTCAGGTTAATACTGGGCTGGGCTACATGATCACAGAGTTCCTCTATGTTTCATGTCATGTGGTCCATGGAGGAACGTCTGAGGTTGTACGCACCAGCATGGACAATGATGGAGCCAGTCCTGGACTTGCTTTGGAGTGACCTGGGTGCATGTGTTATGTGGCGGATCCTGGCACCTGAGAGACAGCTCAAAGTGACTATTCCCTTGTTTGGCCTGGTGAGTGGGACGACAGTGTGTTTGACATTAAGTGTCACCCATAACAAGTGTATCAGGTGTGTTGTTTAGCCCAAAGGGCAGTGACTGTGTCACACACTGACATTGTGAACTGTGTGACATGTGGGCATTGTAGTGGGGTAGCAGTTGTATGTGTGTCTGCTTTGGAGGTCTCTGCTGCTTAGGCAGAGTGTATGTAGAGCCTCCGAATATGTGTATGTGTGATAATGTGGTTTGTTTGCTGTCACTATTGGTGTATTTGAGACTGATATGTGGTGTGTGTGGTCACCCTCACCACCTGATTAACTATGCCAGTCATGGGTTGAGAGAGCTCAGCATCCTGTATGTCAATATTGTTACATTTCCCACATATATGTGAGTGTGATGTGAGGAGGAGAGGGTTGTCTGTGTACATGAGGCAGATGTGACATTGTGTCATAACCACAATATTCACTAGCTGGTCTGGAGAGTACACATGAAACCAACCCCTGGACATGCCAGTTTATTATGATGACATACTCTGTAGCCTGATCACAAAGGATCAGTAGGGTGTTAAGTGTGTAACAGAGTATAACCGGAATTAGTGCTCAGGTTTGTCGGTGTTTTGTAAAGGGTAGCTGAGAAGAAGTCCAGACTGAGAATCATGACATGTCCTTCAGCTATGTAATAAATAGTAATGTACATGCATATATGTGCTGAGTCAGGGACAACTGTACCTTACTGACATTGCCGACATCCTGTCAGACAGGCCCATGTATACATACTCACCTCCCACTGACTGTTGTCCCTGACATCATACCAGGAGATATCACGTGTAGAATGGCTGAACAGCTCCCCCCCAAGCCAAAAGCATGGCAGCAATTGGATTACATTGTTTCCCAATATGTGTCATGCATGCACTACAGAACAAACAGACCCTGCACCTGAACAGTCTGTTGAGCCTCACCTACTCCACAGGACCTGGAACTGTTGAATGTGTTACAGCAACATATGGCACTCCCTACATGTGTGGGTGCACAACACACCATGGGAAGTATAGTCCAGTAAGCCTATAAAGTCTGATCTGCAAGGCCATGGAGTGCATCATGGCAGAAGTCATAAACAGAGCTATTGGAAACTGACAAACACACAACCCTACCAACTGTCATATGTTCATGTGCAGATCATGGTTCCCAAGCATGCTACACCATCTGCAAGGCAGCCACCCAGGATATACATCACAGAACAGAGCTACACATGTCCCACATAGACTTTGAACAGCTCTTCATCAACATCACAGACACATGTCGTATCCACAAAACCAACAACCTGTGCATAGATATGTGTTGACATATGAAGGGATGTCAGTGTGTCCACAGATAGATCACACAAGGTGAGACTCACGGGGTCCTGTACAAGCTGTTGATACCTGCCGACCTACATGGATCATTCCTGGGATTGCATAAAAATGTGTACACACATTACCATGTCCAGTCTGATGATGTCATCATCCTACAAATATACCAGGAGAACAGAAACCACCCAATAAAGCATATAGCATGCCGTGTTAATGCATATCTCTCTAGTATCATAACCTAATTAGGTAGAGGTTTGAGTCCTGCAAACGCCAATTGGGTGTGTGATTTCCTTTGAGAGGAGTAGCCTTTTTGGAGACTGGGAAAACACATTAAGAGAGGTACATCCCTCTTTGGAAAGTTCGATGATGTCAGCATCCTACAAATGTTCAAGGAGAACAGAAGCTGCCTAGTATTGCATATAGCGCACCGTGTTAATGTGTATCTCTCTAGTATCATAACACAGTTAGGTAGGGGTTTGAGTCCTGCAAATGCTGTGTGTGTGTGCCACAGGTGGTCAATGCAGTGTGCGTTTTGCTTTTACTATGGTATGACATATGTTTCAAACAGTATGTGCATTGCACACATCGGGTATCTGAGTGTCAAATAAATTTGTGTACATGTGACCTCAATCAGTACATAGGTGTGAAGCCTGCATACTACATGAATACATTTGTAACTTTCAACAGATTGTGCCGCTGCTTCTCAGATCATAGGTCACATATGTATGTATGTGTCAAGCCTGGCCAATGTAGTGATCCGTGGCCAAGGACATCTCTGCCACACACACCCATGACATGTACTATAGAGTACTGTGAGTAAGGGTAATTGCCGGGGTATATGTTAGACATGTTCATACACAACAACGACTGGCAATAATGGACAGTCATTATAGGTGTACACCAGCCCTGTGGATATGCATGCAGGCCCCTAATGTGTTATGTGAAACACCGAGGGACCCCACAATATCTATGGATATGTGGATACCAAGGGACAGATGACATAACACGTGTCTGTCTGTACACATTGATAGCCAGCATACATGTTCAGGGCTACCACCTATGTGGTACTGTCGGGATAGTATGTATAGTAAATGTGGATGACTATGCCATAGATGGCTTACTGCTATACAGCATGTATTTGACAACAGGTATCTGTCTGTATGATACCCTTGTATAGGATATGCGTCCCATCCAGGGAATGCAGTGTAGGCCAATGCATGCACTTCCAGATGTGGATGGACATAGCCCTAGTGTGTTTGCATGTACCTAAGTGGGCTATATGCCACACAGGTGTGGTCCCAGGTACGTGTGGTGGTCAATACCACTGGTTACTGTTATAGTATAGTACTGGAAGGATCCAACTGTTACTGAGTTCCCTACAACTGTGAATCATTTGTCAGGACATCATCTAATGATTGGTTATAGTCATGCTGTTGAGGTAGTGTATACCACCAGACTGCAGATCATTGACAGATATCAACAGTATCACCCACAGCATAGTGCCAACCCATGTCATACACACATGTGTACCCATGTTAGTACATATCTGTAGTAGAAAGCATACTGGCCATCGAAACATACCATGAGATGTTAACAATGTGCAAAACAGGGTATGTCGCACATCCCATGTGTCCACTATGTATGTACATGCAGACAGTGCACACACACCATGTTCACAGATGTACACCTGCTAATTTGTAATGCACACATCACACATGTACTGTCCACTCACTAACACATGCTGGCAACACTGTACACTTCAGCCAAGTGGCACATGGGTGGACAATACATACTCAGACCTACCACTGGTGTAAACAATGCTACAATGACTATCACAGCTGTGATGCATAATGATATACCTAAAAGGATATCATTACACTTTTCTGCTGGCAACTTGCTACTATTGCCACACTGCTATAATGTCACCCTGTGCATCAGAACCATGTTAGCCTGTTCCTCAATCAATGTTACAGATGACAGGAGGTGGCACAGGTGTCATCATATGCACAGGGTGTGTTGTAGGTTTGCCAGAGCTTGACATTGACCCATCCAATCGGCATGTCTGTGTGTGTGTGTGTGTGTGTGTGTGTGTGTGTGTGTGTGTGTGTGTGTGTGTGTGTGTGTGAGGGACAACAGTACTGCAAGGGCCAATGTTGATGTAATGTGTGTGTATGTGTGAGCCCTAGTTGTATGGTAAATATGGGTGTGGCTGCATGCACACAACTCCACCATGTGACTGCCATATACGGGCAGTTGTGGGACAGCCACAGACTGTACCTGCTAGGCCATACAGATCACTGTCTACAGCCATGGACACAGTACCTGTGCCTAGCAGGGGTGCTACGGGCAGTATAGGGTACCAACCCTGACTGGGTGCTATCATCAGAGTCAGAGGTATGATGACTGGACCCATGTCCCTGCTGGGACTAGCCAGTGCCATGTGCATGTGGTCTAGTAGGACGGTCAATGGACAGGCCAGACCCAGCATTGCTGGGGCTGGTATTCCCACTACGGGAGCAGCTGTGATCCATGGTCAGTCCACGACGACTGCCAGCTGATGCTGTTGCTGGCATGCATCCGCGTCAGCTTCTCATCCATCTTGCATGGTCCTGGCTCATGGCTAACACATTGTGGAGGACATTTAATGTCTCCCTCCAATGGCTATCAATGACCTCGGTGTAATTCCAGATGGCACCGGCAAGGTCACGGATGCTGTCATTGATAGCAGTGTAATGGGCCATCTGCACCCTTAGTCCCTGTTGGGTGTACTGTTCCATACGTGCCTGTGCCTGCATTACAGCCCCGAACATATTGGAGGTTGTAATACATCCGTGGTCACATCTGCCAGGGGCAAAATGACCAGTGGTGCTCCCCCGAGAACCCCTGGACATCTGCCTATGTGGCACCATTCCAGTAATCTGACTATGGCTGCTGTGAGGGGATGCACGTGCCATAGGTACCACACTCTCCTGGTCAATGCCAACTGTATGCTGTCCCTCAGCTAAGGCCATTGGTGGCGAGGGATGTATTGGCAGTATGAGTGTGCACATAGATGGGGTTGACAGCTGTGTACTGTCGATTCGTGGACCAACGACAGACCCTGTCAGGCCTTCCTGTGCCACAATACATGTCTCATCATCTCCACTATTAGTGGCAGTGACATCAGGTTCCCTGCTGTATTGAGCCACCCCTAACTCAGCACCTGTGGAAGGAAGACAGGAAACACACTTTACAATCTCTACATGATGTTAGCACACATGCACACATGAACACATGCACACATGCACACATGCACACATGAACACATGCACACATGCACACATGAACACATGTACACATGAACACGTACACATGCACACATGCACACATGCACACATGAACACATGAACACATGCACACATGCACACATGAACACATGCACACATGAACACATGCACACATGCACAGAAATACACTGCTCACCACAGCACATACACACACACCAGCAATTCATCACATACACAATAGAGGGTGATGGTGGGTGATAGTATCACAAGGCAAACAGTCACCACACACATGTCAGCATGCAGACTATGTGCTTCTCAACACCATGCAGTGCAAGTGTAGACAGTCCTAGCTAATGACATTATACATGGCTTTGATGCATGTGTGTAGTTGTTCAGTGATTGGCTGCACCCTGGAACACAATGTGTACATGGACACAACATTGCTGTGCAAGTATTATCTGCTCTGCAATGTCATGTGCACCATCACTCAATGGTATACATACCATGGCTGCATGTGTTATCTGTGTGACACATAGATTGCCATGTCAGATGACAGTGTCTGTGTCCATAGCACATAATAGTGGGCACAGGTGTAGCAAATGCATGCAATGTACAGACATGGGATGAGTGGTGCATGTAGACGTGAAGGAATCCCAATGCTCGACATGGACATTGTACAGTGGTTATGGTGAGTGTGGGACATATGTTGGTGCCAGCCATGACATGGAATACTACACGACTGCAACATTAAACACCACACATACCCAATGTGTGTCATGTGACCTATACACCCAATAGCATTCCAGGACATATATGTGACTCTTTGTACAGATGGCGACTGCTGTGTAAATGTGTATACTGGCATATGTAAGCACACACACAACATGCTATGCATAGTGTGTATAGGTGCATATGTTTGCACACACAGAACAATGAGGTGCACAGCAAAGACTGCTGTGTGTAGTACTGTGGTCACTGTAACCGGATGGGCTGTAGTACCATGTGCCATCATCATCATCATGCATCTTTTGGTCACTCATGGCTACTACTGTGTGACAGACCACCGTCTAGCATGCTGTACATGAACTGCAGTGCCGTGGCTATGTTCACTATTACACAGCCACTTGTACATGGGTGTATGAGGTGCCCAATAGGGAGCATTGCCTAACATGACTGTGTTATGTGTTGAAGAGTGTTGCACAGCCCCATGATAGGCCTCTACCCCTGAGGTACATCATGTGTGTGTGGATGACATGTGGGATACTGAAGTGTGACCTTACAGCAGATGTGTGGTTGTGCCATATGTAGCATGACTTTGTGTACTGCATGTGATAAATGTGTTATGTTGTGTACAGGCGTTGCAACTATGCCTATCCAATGTGCAGTATGCGGTTGCCACAATTGTGTGTCATGCTCTGTGTATTGCATGTCATTGAGGCAGCTACTGACATTACTGAGCTGTGCAACATCTCACAGCAAACATGCATGGCATGCATTATGCATAGGTGTGTTATGTGTACATGGCCTACACCTCACCTATGACATGCATATTTCATTACCAACATTGCAGGTATAACACACTCACCAGCATGGATTGGCTGCCCTGCCGTCACACCAGAGGGACCTACAAGAATATGAGAGAGTATGTCAGTGGCCACAACTGTGGCATTGCTACAGTGGGTATGCTAAACTGCAGTACAACAACAGTCAACAGTCACAGGTATAGAGATATTATTCAAACTATCCGTATTGCACAACACTAGGCAGCGGAACTGCTAAACACACAGTACACATCTCACGTAGACATAATCTAACAATACAGTTAATTGTAGTCTACAGATAGGGCATGTTACCTGCTTGCTCCAGGTGGATGTGCTGGGTAGCTCCGGCCTCCATTACAACATGTCAGAGGTTGATGTAGCTGTTGTGCAGGAGCCACCATGCTTAGGAGCAGCTCCTCTACTCTGGTGAGGGGGGGATGAATGGCCACCCCCCCACCTGTGGCAAGCTGCTGTCTTTGGATATCAGACGCACGCCGCCGGACTTGTCTAATTAAGTCACTGCAGTGATGGCGTACCTGCTCATATGTCCGATTATGCATGCTTATGTCATTTACCCGATGAACCAGTTCCTGCCACAGTGCAGTCAGCTCCTGCTGGTGCTGGCTGATTCTGGAGAACAGCATTGTGTACTGCTGCAATATGCTTTGCAGTATCACCTCTTCCTCATCTGCTGTGTATGCTTGGTTTCGTTGGTGGGCTATCTGGCTGAAAAAGATATGAACAATATGTGTGAGAGTGTCCTGTGGCACACTTTGCACCTTTACCCACAGATATCACTTTACTAACATATATACCATCCTATTGTCTGTCAGAGGTTACACACATTCAATACCACTTATTGGTTCTCAGGCCACAACTAACTAACACTGCCTGGCACACTCTATATATCACACCATTATACAACAGTACCTGACACACTGTTTGTGACACATTGCACAACCTCAAGACAGGGGTGTATATTACACCAATGCACGAACAGAGATGTCATCCATTGCAATGGATGTAAAGTACAGGTACAGTAGTACCAATCAACCACCCTAGTCATTGATACCATAGTCCTGCCTAACAGATGTGTACAGTTGTTACTATAGGTGGCATACTGCTGTAACAGAGTATATATGTTGCTGGATACACACGTTTACCCTGTAACACACATATGATTGCAGCCATTGTACAGGCATAATTACACACACATCAGATAAACATACAATGCACCACTGTATGCCAACACAGATGAGCATTACCTGTGTACCATACGGTACTGTGTGCCACTACTTACCCTTATGCCTGCATTCTGTCCTCTGTGCAGACTACAGGAAACACACATGACAGTGTTTCCAAGCAATGTGAACACAAAACATACTGTGCTGTTTAGGCTTACAGCTTCAGGTAGTACTACAGTTCATATTGGTGATGGATTCACCAGCAGTACCACTCACTAAGCATACATGTATTGCTTTAGCCTACAATGAGACACCGCATTCATCAATGGAGAACTACGTCACATCATATGCCGTACTACTATGTCTGCCTAACAGTACATTACACATCAGTTGCTGTCTTCACAGCTAGGATAGGCACTACCATGTCAGATACAATGTCACACTAAGCTATCACACCTTTACAGACCTTGCACACATTCAGCGTTACACTTATTCAACCTCACATAGCAGCTATTGCATTAAGTACATGTGTGAGTGCATAGTGTCATAGGTAGGTAATATGCTATTGGCCCTAGGGCCTATGGCAGCCTAGCCATATACTACCCTGGCCTTTGACACACATGTACTTTGATTTCACTTGCCCCTGCCAACCAGAACCACAGAGGTGTTTCCTGGGGTGTATTACCAATCTCCCACACAATCATCAGGGGTATTTATAACAACTGCTAAGGAGGAGCCTTGTTTGCTATTGCTATGTGGTCTATTCCAGTGTATGGCATATCTCTGAGATGGGAACCTATCCCTCCAGCATGTGCTGTTTAGTGAGCTGGCAAGGTTTAGGACCCTAGAGCGTGTATCCCAGAGGGATTGTGATATGTTGCCATGGTGGTTGTCACCCAGCTATGGGTGCGACATACCTCTGTATGTCTGGCAGAGATCACCTCTGTGTGGCCAGTATGCAATACAGTGTAGTTGTGGTTTTGTGAGTCAAGTCTGTGTAGGACATCTGTTTGTGGCCAGTATTACCCTTTGGGAGGTATGTATGTGGCCTGTTCACCTAGTGTAGTTGTCATGTGAAGTACATACCACACAGGGCATTGTGATGGGTAGAGGGGAAATCTACCCTATACTTCCATAGATGACACACCTGTTGTCATGACACATACAACACAGACAGATTATAGGTGTAGTGTGGCACTGTCTTCATCAAAGTGGAGGCTACTGTCCACCTGTGTCCCATGTTCCCTTATCACACCTTCACTGTTAGGTAGATCTCTACCTATGTGGTAGTTAATGGGTACACTGTTTTGGGAAGGTGGAATGGCACTGCAGTATCAACACTTGTCTACAGTCATGCCTTGGTCACCACACACCTGTTGCGGTACATATGACCCCGTGTCTCTCTGTCTCTCTCTCTCATTCTATATGTATATATATATATATATATATATATATATATATATATATATATATATATATATATGCATATCTGTACACATACATGTACACATCCATTGCTGTACACATGGATGTACATATAGGTACATGTACAGTCCACCTTTCATGGTGGGGATATCACTTATGCAACAGTTGTGGGATGTACAGGTATGTGATTAAATTGCACAGTGTTGTGCAGAATGCATGTGGGTGTCCTCAGCCCTTGTAGCATTAGCAGGCCTCACTGGCTGTAACACAGCAGATCTGACAAATCTGTCCCACAGCATTTAACCACCACATGACATATATCAACACTAGCTGCATGATGTTTTCTAGTCCACACACTATGACTTACATGGATATATGCACATATCAACCTTCACTGACAGATATCTGTCCACCCTTCACTAACAGTTCCAGCATGTCCCTTGCCCTATGCACATGTGCAGATACAGATAGATACATACTGCTGCCACACATGGATGATTTGCAGTGTGTAGAGTACTCTTCAGGAACATCTACTACATGCCAACACATATATGTGAGTTACATACCATACCTTTGTATTTCCCTGCTCCGTGTGTTACGGTTTTGTAGTTTTTTTTTATTGGTGGTTTGTTTTGGGTTTTTGCCCTCTATTTAACTTTCTGTCCCAGTTTCTCACCCTGTTCTGTCTCTATCTCAGTCTGTGTCTGTGTCCGTGTCTCTCTTTCTCTCTCACTCCCTATCTCACAGCACCTGCAATGATATAATTGCATGTGTGGACTGCAGGTACAGCCTGATTTTCTAGGTATCTGCACTTGTGCATGTGACAGTCTCTGCACCAATTGCTGCCCACCATTCAGTAATTGCATGCAGCCTGCTGTTTGGTGATTGCATTACTCACTGTGATTACAGCCCACTGCTATAAAATGCTAGGTTAGGTAGGCGTAGCCCTTTCAGCTTTCCAAGGTGGGGCCCATGCTTGTTTGCTCTGGACACCGTTGTGTCAGTCTGAAGGTTGGTATATGTCTCTTATCTGATGCTAGGGTTGTAGCCATTATATGCATGTTGTACTCATACCTGAATGTTGCTGCTTCCAGTACACACATCTCAGTGTAGACATGTACGGACCCCTCCAAATGCTAACACAGGATACATGGGAGTATGTACTTTTTTCTCACTTACACAATTAACTGCCATACAAATGTGGTTATTGCACTATATTCGAACTGCTATACTGTAATTATTATGTTACTCACTTCTGCACAGTTTGTGGTTTGTTTTTGTTGACATTAGCACAGGCTGCTCAACACAACTGGACATATTTCAGTACTGAGTATGCCTACCTACACCCTGGTTTTTGCCTGAATACACAGGTGTTTTGTACCTTTGGGTAGGGGTGCAGAACTGCAAAGAGCATTTTTTATTATCATGTGAGGTTTATCTTGCTGAACATACAGGGTTGCTGTGTACCTGTTAGTCTATCAAAGCAAGTAGTCTGTCTGTGTAGCTGACACCTGGGGACATATCCGGATGGTAGCTAGAGGTTAGCCTAGTATACTTTGTCTGTGCACCACACAAGTCTTTTCAGCAGTGGCACATTGGCATTGTCACAGTTGTTTACTAGCAGTACATGGCTACATCATGTGATATTTCTGTGTTGTACTCCTACACAGGTCATGCTTGTGGAACTCCTTCCAAAGATATTTGCAGAGTGTATAACAGCAGTAACGCTGATATGCCTGTGTGTTCCTGCCTCTGCCAGGCCTCACGTAATCTCAGGTATATATTTGATCGGCCTTAGTGAAAGGTACATATAAGTGAGCTACACCTGCAATATATTACTGACATATTGCAGTTGAGACTTTCCTGGGAATCAGAGCATATGTATAAGTACACATTTTCTGATGTGCATGCAGTGTCTACTCTCACCTACTGACATTATGCACTACATGTGATTCCACACTTGTCTGCCTACAGTTAGTACTTTTTGGAGTGATTCAGTGAGGCACAGCTAACATTGTTTTACAAATCAGGGACATCCCTGTAATTCAGTTACAGTTGGGAAGTCTGGCCTCTGCCCTATTCACCTTTGCCAGTATTTATCCTGGTCTGATACTGTGTGGTGTTTGTAAGGTGCTACTGTAACATTATTCCCTGCTAGGATGGCTGGTTCTCCTTTCACAGTCATGTCATGCAATTCTACAACAACTGTTGGTAAAGACCCACAGAACAAGATTTGTGTTATACCATTCCTATTTTCCATTTACATTAATTGTAATGCATGATATATTTATGTGAGAAGCAAGTTATTTGTATATCTGCTGTGGCTGAGTGGTAATTCATGCAGTCTGTTGTGTCAATGGTCTAGGGTTTGAGAGTGGCAGAGGCTTTTTCTTTTGCTGTTCAGCAGAACAAGGGCCCTGCCATAGAGTGACTAAGGCACTTTTAAGCATTTCTAAGCGGGTTTGCGTGTGCTTGCGCGACACTTAGCAATACTTAACTAAGCACACACATGCGCACACTCGCTTAAACCCGCTTACTACTGCTTAAAAGTGCTTACTCCTGATAACCCCCGCACTAATTTCTTTTAAAGAAAAGAAAATGGGGGGATAGGAAAGTGGTGAAAAAGGGGGCACAAAGAGGGACAGACAGTAGGTAAACAAGCTTGGGATGTGCAGGATGGGTGTAGGGAAGGTCCATAGCTGCCCATTTCTTTAACAGCAACAGCTGTGCATATGCAATGAATTTGGAGTGAAATTTGAAACCTTCCACCCCTGGGACAGAGGTGAGAACAACAGAGTATGTTGTACTGCCAATTCTAATTATCAGCTTACATGTCCAATGGACATGTGTGCGAAATGGGCAGCTATGTATGGGGCATAATTTTTTGGTGGATACAGATTGCCCTTTTTGTTTTTTTTGTTTTTGTTTTTTTCAGGTGAGAGTGGAAAGTGAGGCAGAGGAAGTAGGTATGTACGAGGAGGTAGGTTGGGAAGGTAAACAGACAAGACAGACAAGACGCATACAGGGGCGTTGTATGACACATGGGGTGGGTGAACACAATTGACGGGGTCGGATGTTTGGAAATCGCAAGCCCATGAGCCCACAGATGGTAACAGTGGAATTGAGATCCCCACCCATGGGCTGTCACCACTGAACCTTCACAGCCCTGAGGGTGGCTGTGCTAGGGGCTGTGTAGTACAGGCAGGCTCACCCATGACACGCGCCACTCTCACCTCGAGCTGGCATATGGGATCAGCGACTGAACGCTGGATCTCCCTACGGACCACAACCCGGACCCTTCAAAGAGTGACAGGTGGCCCTTCACTGCCCACGCTTGCACGGGGGGATGAGCCCCATCCCCTGCAGTGCTTCCACCTGAAGGTGGCACAGGACAAACAGAGGAGGGGAGCCTGGGCTGGGCACCAGACCTGCTGGTGCCAGGTGCACTCGCTAGCTGAGGAGGGACAGGTGGGTCCGCTGGGACTGGCCTTCCCACACATTCTGTGATTAGGTGTGTTTAATTACAACATAAGCAAAACAGCATTCCAGATTAGTTGTAACAGCATGCACTAATATTCCCATTACCCCAACACACCAAGGTTACAACATTTGAACAGCAAGCATAACACATGCATATATTGAACCACAGTGGATATTCCAACAGCATGCAGGGATGTTTGGTAGCAACATGCCACCATGATTATGGTGTTTAAACAGGGCACATGCATTAACGTGAATGCAAATATTTATAGAACAATAGGACATATGTCCCAACAAATATTTAAGATTACACATACCCATTGAGGTGTGGAATTGCATGGTTTATGCACATACAGTAGGGTGTAGAAAA
Organism: Protopterus annectens; assembly: GCF_019279795.1. Classification (NCBI taxonomy): domain Eukaryota; kingdom Metazoa; phylum Chordata; order Ceratodontiformes; family Protopteridae; genus Protopterus; species Protopterus annectens. Next base: position 1,462,027,702 of record NC_056728.1, read on the forward strand.
AACCTTGGTTAACATGTTATAATTACCTTTTTGTCTACACTACATTCCTAGTGACTGCAAGTGTATATCCCCTACATGTGTTATTACACTTGCCACCATACATTAGGTTGTGTAATGGGTTTGGCTAATTCAATATATGCCTGACCTATATCTGACATACTAACTGTCCAGGATGCAGATGTTACTGCTACATATTTCTTGATTGCATTTATATTTCTTTATCTACATATCTGGGATGTTTTCACATGACATTTTCACTTCAATTTGTACAGAACCCTGCATTTCTTGACACACACTCACATTTCTGGGGAAAAATAACATGCTACACGTGTGCCAGATTTACTTATTCATGCCAGCCAGTAACTGACTGTTGTGGACTGTATATATGTTTCATAGCTACTAGCACTTCCATCACCCACTTTATAGGGTTGCCAGCACCTTTTCAAACAGTACTGTCTGTATAATGCAAGGGTACAACAACATTTCAAACTCTGTGAGACAGACACACTCCAGGTTTTATTTATTTTATTTATTTTTTATTTTACATTTGTTGACCGGGCTAGTCTAGCTGGATATATGTCCATTTTCAGTAGAGGCCCGGGGAGAAAAGCTCCACACAAAAACAAGACAATGAGACATATTAATCAAAAAAAATTTTTATGACATTACACACTTTTCCACAGGCCCACTCCTTTATTTGTTTTAACTGTGTATATGGCAGACATGTTCAATACATATTATACCTTTATTAATAGGTTAGAACACTCTTTTTTCAGGCTCACTCACTTATTTTATATGACAGTGCCTGCAGAGATATTATTCCAGACATGTTACCTTTCTTAATGGGTTACTACTCTCTTTTTCTGCCTCTCTGATGTTTTTATCTGACAGTACATGCAGAGGACTTATTCAGGCAATTTTATGGCTGTATTATTGGACTACAACACTTTCTTTCATGCTCTCTCCCATATTTTATATAACAATACATGCAGAATAATCACTAACCTGCCTGGTGGAGCAGCCTTAGCAGCCTATCAGCATAGGCTTGCTGATTCGCAGCACGGTCACCTGCAGCTGTAAAGTAAATGAAGGGATATTGAGACATACCTATCTGTTATACATACTCCATTATCAATTCTTACATACTGCATTCCATGGCTACATACTCAGTTGTGGGGCATCCCACATCCCATGGGCCTCCTGTATCTATTAGTTCAGGCGGTCCTGCTTTCATCTCTTCAGGTCTGCATGGTGGTGACGGACCTGCTCACCAGTCCGAGGAACGCCTGTGGCACTGGTGAGGTCATGAGCTAACTGGTTCCAAGCCTCTGCCTTGTACTCCGTCCCTTGGAACTGGCCCTGCAGGAGTCTTGACTCATGACGGTGGACAAAGAGCCAAACCATGTATTTTGACTCCTCGATGCCCCAACGTTGTGCTCGGAAGTGTGTTCCCTCTCTGACACCAGACATTCTAACTGCAGATGTGAGCTACATTCAGTTATGGCATGTATTCCTGGCTGTGGGGCTTAAATATGCCGCATTTCCCACACTTTTTTGTGATTGGCCATTTTGTAAAATTCTCGGCTGACTGCAGACCTGCATAGTAATGGTTAAACTACCATTAGTAAGTATATGAATGTTAACAGTGGCTGTTTCCCCTATGTTGTCATGGCTTAGTGGTTCTGTACTTTGCTTCTGATGCACAAAGTCCTGGGTTGAAACCTTGTCATACATTTTATTTTCATACTGTCCAGACAGGCTAGGGGGTGTGGCTGCATTTAAGCAACTTTGCTCTATGTTGCTCCTCGGTGCCCTACGGTGCCCTGGTTGGCGTGGTGCTCACCTCCACGCAAACACATTGCACTGGGTAAAGCGCTATTAAACTATGGGCAACTCTATTGCGCTGGGTAAAGAGCTATTGAACTATGGGCAACTCTATTGCGTTGGGTAAAGTGCTGCTTAACTGCAGGCAATTTTATATTGGGATCCTTTAAAATATTTATTTTGTTCACTGATACATTGGCCATTTCACTGCTTTTTAGTTATGTTTAAACATATTTTTTAGGTATTATTCCATATACTGATTTAAAAAATAAATACGAAAGGGAGTGGTGGGACTCGAACCATGAATGCCTCTTCTTTGTGCGAACGCTCTACCATTACGCTATTGCTATTTGTTGTGATTTGTATAAATATTCTTTCTTATGCTCTTCCATGTCAGAATTGCTAACTGTAGCTAAGCAATGGGCACACCCGTGCACACACGTGCAAATACGGGCAGCTATTTTGGGAATTTAAAAAAAAAATAATGTTATGCGTTTTAGAACTGTGATGGGTGTTTACAATATCAGACAGTGAGGTGTTGGGTGCAGGGACATTTGAGCGGACTCGCTCTTGTTTATTTGCTTTTATTTTAAACACTTGCAGGGGCGTGGACATTTAGACTGCTCGGCAGTCGGACACGCCCCCTGCTTTCTTACACGGTCCATGTAAGACTTACGGTTGAGTCAGCATGCCCTCATGCATATTCATGGCACGCTGATGTCATACCGTTCAAATGCAGCCTCCGAGTAAGACTTATGAAGTCGCTCACGGAAGATTTGTGAATCCGGGGGAAAGTCTTCATTTAAGCCTTGTATAATCTTTATTCACTTTTTCTAACTGTATTTTTGTGTGCATGTTTCTCTTTAATTTTCTTATTTAATACTATTTTTCCTTTTTTTTTTTTTTGCTTTCATTTTCTTTATTAACCACAGCTGTAACAGGACACAGTAGGAAAAACTTCCATGTAAATGCAAATGTTAAGTCAGTTATCCTTCATAACTATCCGGAGGGTTCCATTAAAACATCAGACTTTAATGATGGATCCCATTCACTATTTTTACTTGTCAAGCTAACCAATTCATGCCATCATTTCTTTAAGTTCTAGTTTCACCTAGAACCTTACATGAAACTTGGCTTTATTGTGGTCTTTATTGGAAAAACTCCCTTTGTCTGATTGCATTGAAGAATCTATATAAAAATGAAAGATAGTGTAGCACTCGGACTGATGCTCTAAATAACACTCTCATGAATCATTAAAACTGCATCAGCATGCACCTGGTGAATATTTTCTCTAACATTATTTTTATAATTATAGCTGTCATAGTGTAGCTGTCCTCTACTGTAATAGCATATCAGCTGCAGAGATTATTATCAGACTAAGTATAATGTTTCACAAGAATCATGTCATGGCAGGGTTCAGAATGCCGTACTTCATGTATGTACCAGCCTTGAGCGCATTCATTTGTGGCTTATTTATTTCTTTAGCCTTTCTTTCAGTAACAAGTATTCATATCTCTCTATACCATGGGTGAGGATAGAGCTGTAGTGCCTCTGACTGCTTAGCTGTACATGCCTGTAGTGCACACAGGAACATGCCTCGCATATGCTAAAGTAAAACCTGAAAAGCCTGTTGGCCGAGTGAGTTCCTTCTCTGTGATTGCTATCATTTTTTGTAAATAAGAGATGCTTGCAAGAACAAAAATAATCAAAACGTTTTCTCCCCCTTCTAAATTTTATTTATTTATTTATTCCAGTTTGATGACCGGGGAGGTCCACTGGGCTCAGGGAGCCCGGTTTTAGTGGAGGCCCGGGGAGAAAAGCTCCGCAGTACATAGAAAACATAAAGAATACAGACAAAGTATAATGAAAAGAGTTACAAAATACATATTACATTTAAGTTGGAGACATGAGTTGTTCATTGGGTATATAGATTCTAAATTCTTTGTGGTAGCAGTAAGGAAATCATTACCAGAGAGGAGAGAATAACAGGGAGAACATAAACTAGTTACAATATATACATTCATTATATTTCTGAGAAGCGGACATCTGAGTAGATTTAGCAGGGGGAACCCACCTAGAACCCTTTTTACCTTTGGGGAGGACAAGGCTGTCTGCAAGCAAAATCAGATTTAGTGGGATAATTCCTTTGGAACTTGGAAATAGAAGAAACAAAAATCTACTTCAATTCTTGTATTGCTTTCCCCTTATCCTGAAGAGACCTAAAAAGCTCAGCAGCTACAAAACCAAATAGGTTGTTATTCTCAAGTGTAGTATCCAGCACTTTAGCCTTAATGTCATTGGGCAAAGGCTGGAGGTGAAGCCAAGAGTTGCATTTCAAAACAGAACCAAAAGCACCAGCTCTAGAAGAGGCATCAGCTGCATCATAACTACATGTAATACAGTTGTGGGCTACTTGAGAAGTGGTGTCCAGTAAAGAAAGGGCTGAGGTCTTCCCTTAAGAATCAAGAAGGTCAGAGGTAGCCTGGGAAGCCTGTGAAAGAAAGGCTAAAATATACCTGGTCATATGGGTTTGGTAATTAATAGCCCAAAAGGCCAAGGTGACAACAATATAGACTTTCTTGCCAAGCCATTCCATGGCCCTACTGTCCTTGTCTGAAGGAATCAGTTTAGTAGAAGGCAAAAGCTTAGAGGGTTTGACAGACACCACAGAGGGATCAGATGTATGACATTTGTAGAGAAACGTACAGTCATCAGTCACCTTGTAAAAACTGCTGGGTTTCTTAAGAGCTGTATATTAAGTGTCTGGGGCTACAGAAGCAACAGAAAAGGTATCTAAAAAGGCAGCTAAGACATCAGGTACAGCAGAGAGCTTAGGGGACTCCATCTGGAGGAGCTCATAATACCTCTTTTGAATATCAGAAACATGAGAGCAGTCCTATTTAAAGTACTCCATCATATGAGAAATAGTATCCCCAAAAGAGAGTTCTTCAAAAGGAGAGTCTGGGCTCTAGAGAAGGCTATGGATCTGAGAGGAATATGCCAAGGACTCTTCCCAGAATCCAAGTCCTCATCCAAGGAGTCCTGTTTTCTGGGCATCTTGAGTGGGGTAGAAGACCAAGGGGAAGCAGATATAGAAATTCCTTGTGGAGGTTTCAATGCCATCAATGCATTAAATAACCCCTGCATAAAATCCTGCCATTCAGACAGGGGAATTATGTTTAGGTTTTTGTTTTTCTTTTGGCAGATACATGCCCTAAACACCCTAGGAGGTTGAGACCCTTGCCTACATTCAATTAATGTAATAGGAATCTCTTCCAGAACAAGTATGTGTGAAATCTCCCTCAGACCCTCTGAAATGATCAGCCAAGGTTCCCCCCAACATCCAGAATGGATGTCTGCAGAGCCCCTGAGGATGTGTGAGAAGTCAGATCCATGCTAGATCATATATGGTCTAGGCAGAGGAATCCAATGTAACAACTGGGTGATACTCTGGGCCTTCAACAGCCTTGAGAGAGATGTCCGGGGCAGACAGGACAGCAGCTAAATCAGACCTGACTCTTTTGGCCTTTGCTTGGCATGTGACTGACCTTTGGAATGGGAGGATTCTGCCATCACACTCTGTGCCAACAAGTTAAGATATTGGTTCTCCAGGTAGATGGACAAAGAGGAGAGATAACTATGTAGGGTTTTATGGACAAATGCTTGTCAGATAGAATACTGTGTATGGTCGTGAGAAGCACCCAAACAAATGAAACACTGCTTGTGATGATCCCTTTGGGGAATCTGCCTCCCTTGTTGACATTTTCCCTTTCAGGATGACATGTAAACCCACAACACTGAAAATGTATTAAAAGATAAGAAGAAACCACAACAGGACACTTATCTGAAACACGGCTCAGTAACCAGCACAGAAGGAGTGTTTAGACCGATGTTCAATGACGGCATCCAGACTGGTGGTAAAGAAGTTCTGAGGTATGTACATCCATATGTCACCTTTATGCTCTACACCTTGAGTGTCGAGCATACATGTGACATGTGACATATTGGTATACTGGCTGGACATTGGGCTGTCCCTGGCAGGGAATCCCTGTAGTAAGGAATACTGCAAAAGCGATATGGAAGGACATCATTAGGTGACACTTTTTGTAAAGAGGTAACATTGTAAAGTGGAGCTCAATATTAATTTTCTGCAATAAGCTATCAGGCTTTGTCAAATATTTTGACAGTTCATTACGTAAAATCTGCGTGTGCTTTCCTGTGTATTCCAGCTTCTTTCCATCTCCCAGAAATGGCCACTGGTTGATTAGTTAAACTAAAACAAATGCCTGTACCTGTGTGTGTGTGCAGACAGCCAGATATATATGTGTGTCTATATAGATCTATAGATAGATAGTGTGTTTGACCTCTTATTGCATGGTGGTATACTAATGCGAAATCCTGAAATGCTGAAACTTTATATTGTTGAACTCAAAATGCCTACTAATAGTATATATGTACACAGCAGTCCGCAGCGATCAACAGACAATATTGCTGCCCTGCTAATGAAACAAGCTCTAACATGGGCCCTACAAAGTGTGTGAGTGAGGGTGGGGGTGGGGTGGCAGGTTCAGCTCCCTATTCATGTAGTGGAAAATGTATTTTGATTTCAATATTTCAATATTTCATTATGTTTACATTTTAACATTGTATTTTCAGAATTATAACTTTCATTATCTTGTTTTTTTAGTAAGTTGTCATGGACTTGTATAGCAAATAAAACATAGACAGATAGATAGAGAGAGTTAGATAAAAGATAGAGGCAGAGGTATAAAATAAAACAGTGTTCATTCAACTGTTAATCTTCAAAAGAGGCACCTTATTAGTGAGCACTTTAATCCACACTTGTGCATACACCGGCTTTATCAGGCTAATAAACACTTGCACACTCATTCTATTTAAGTTTCTAACACGTCACATGTTAATGTAGCAATCATAATTTATCGTTCACTCCAGCTGTTAAATAATGACCATGTAAGAACATTCAAGTCATATTTCAAAACATATGTCAAAATAGCATGTATTAAATCATGGAAAGAATGCAGTCAAAGGCTATTACATAATTAAAGTTCAAAAAATTGTTTGTGTTTCCTTTTTTATCAAATAATATCAGACAACTGTAACTGCCTGAGCAACTCTCATATAATAACTTTGCATCCCATCTTCTTTCTGGAAATTTGACTTGTTTCATTACATAGAAAAGGAATCTCTTGGAATCAGTACACTGTGCACTACAAAACAATATAGTTAATTATAGTAAACATGCTCTTGAATTGTCTTTTGGAATTTCCTTCCAGTCCTTCCAACATAAACTGCCGCAGAAGAACTACAGGCAGCTCATATACCACATGTTTACTATTATATCCCACAGCACCTGTAGAAAAGAGTAGGAGAAATTTATGGCAGCTTGGGTGGATGTAAAGATCCTATGGCACCTGTGACATCCCCACTCTAGGCCAGTAATCAAAAAGCCCAAATCTTCACCACTGACACTGGAGAGGGATGTTCACTTGGAACAAAAATAGATACACCCACTATTTTCAGATGCAGCTCTCTGCATCAAGCACAATTTCCCTTAAGAGCATACAAAGAACACACTCAGCCTTGGGTCTGGGTTTCTCTCTCTTTCTCTCCCCAGGTCTCCAATTAGGCTCTCCACTGGCACAGCTGCAGAGTTAAATCCTCAGCCAAGTGTCCAAGCCAAGTCTTCCACCACTCTGTCTGTGAAATCAGTGCTTTGTGTCCCTGCTCCAAGTAGTTAACACACACACTCTTTGAGATTTGATTTACTTACACACACACACACACACACACACACACACACACACACACACACACACACACACACACACACACACACACACACACTTGTGAAAGGATGGCACAGATTTACTAGTTATTCCCCCTTCTGCCCAGGCTATAAGGTAGTTACTGCCACCATACACCCCCAAGCTAGCTACTCTAAGGCTCTTGGAAGGGTACCCAATTATACAGAGTGAAATTAATATTAATACAAATGGTAGTTTGACCAATGCAGTAAGGCTTTCCGAAGTGGCCACAGAGTCACCAAACAGATATGAGTACTCTCAAAGATTAAAATACTCTGAAGGAGCAGCCACAGTTGAAAGTTTAGATATATTTAATAATGCATAAGAAAAGAACATGATAATATTAAATATCTATTTACAATAAACACTACAGTTTCAGTTGCAGGAAGTATCAAAATAACACAGATGAATAGATTCATACAGATACAGAACAGTACTTAACTAATATCACTATATTTTCCTGACTAATCTAAAGAGTTACTATTCCCTGGTCACTTACTTGAGCAAGGCAAGATGAAGTAGGTGAGGGCTCCTTCAATGTTAGGTTTCAAAAACAGGCTGCCATGAGACTTCAGTCTTACCTAGTATTAAAACATTATTTTTGTCCTAGATAACAGAATGACATCACATACATTTGGTCATTTGACTCCTGGTTCCCATACAATCTCCCCATTGCTAGAAACTGCCAGGATGTAGCACCTATGTGTCAATACTAAGCACACACAGAGCCTTGCTAAGATCTGCTGCAGCTCCTGTAAGTTATAAAACCATAATACACTTCCACTCTTCCTACAGGAGCTAGTAACATACTTCTTACAGACATTGCATCTCTGGCTTCATTCAAAACTGTGAGATAATATCTTTTTGGCCTAGGCCCAGTCATTTAATTTCCTACAATTTTCCAAAGGTAGCTGGAGTTGAGCTTAAACTTTTCACTTCCAGTATGCTTTGTTAACGTATATATTTAATTAAGTTACAATACAGCCAGGACCCACGATTGGTACATTTTTAACACAAGCAGCTTTACAAATACATTTTTCAGCAAACGCATCTGTACAAACCAGTTTGATATATGAATGACATATAATTATTTACAAAATTCCAGCTAACTGTGGCTGACATATGTTACATATCCACTGCCCAAGATCTCCTGGCATAGGTGGCAATACCTCACATCGTCACAGCAGATATTGAAAAGAGTAAGGTAAGTTGATGGCAGCTTGACGGGATGTAAAGTTCCCATGGCACCTGTTGAAATGAGTAGGTGTCCTTTATTAAAATTCACAAATACAGTATATATATATATATATATATATATATATATATATATATATATATATATATATATATTCTATATACATGTTTCACAGCATATTTACAATATTTACAACTGCATATGAATAATATGCATATTTTCAAACTTTTCATACTTCAATCCTTCCCACTCCTTTTTCCACAAACAAAATCTTATTTTTTTCAAAATTTCTGACAATATCCATTCCCCATTGTATTTTAGCTCATTAATTCTTTCATTCCATATCATCCATATTATACAAAGCAACCTTTAATCCGATCTATGTCATTTTGTTTTACACTTAATCATATCCATATTTATATGCTCAACATTTTTCAGTTCCTTTAAATACCCTTTATCACATATTTCATTCCACAATTGATATACCATTTTACATTTCATGAAAACATGTTCAGTTGTCTCTAACTCTCCAAAATATATGCAGATTCTGTCTTTCATTGTTTTGATTGGTATATTTGCTTTAACTGGGAGCTTATCTATCAACAATCTCCATAAAAAATCTATACATTCCACACATTTTTTTCATTTTTTCATTCTTGCTTTCACTGTGTTTACTTTTATACCACCTGTATGATCCCAGGAGTAAACATAATACATTTCTTCCATTATATTTTCATACCAAGTTTTTCTGTTCTTTTCTATATTTCCTAACTCAATCTTCCATAATAGTATTTTTTCTTGATATAGCTTTATCTCTGTACAACAAATCCTTTTACTTCTTTTTAAACAATTAAGCCTTTCCCAAATTGATTTTTATTTCTTCTCTGCAATCCTTATTAACAATTTTCCTTTGTCTTGCATTCATATCAATACTTTATATAAGTTTAATGAGGATATATACACAATTGGATAAACTATACTCAACCCTCCTTCCTTGTTGTTGACATAAAGAATATCTCTTTTAACAAGATTCAGCCTAGATCCCCATATAAATGTAAAAAATCACGTTTGTTAATTATTTTTTACATACTGATGGAATCATAAATACACTTGCCAAATGTGTTATTTTATCTAATATTACAGAATTGATTAAATATGCTTTCTTTTTTAATTTCTCCACGTCTCTTGGGTTTCTAATACCATGATGGGAATGGACCCCATTTCTAAGTCAAAGCACAATTAAAGTTCATGAAATTAGTATTGTTTCAGTCTTTGATGTCAGCCAAAAGTGCTCTCCCCAGCACCCACAGTGTGCCCAGTAATGACTCCTTCTGCAATTTGTATGGGGTTACATGTATTCGTAACATATCTACATATGTAGATTCTTTTTTATAAGACTCCTTTGCTCCTACTAATATTGGAACTTTCTGGGTATCCTTCTTCCACATTACTCTTGTTTCTGCCTGCATATCGTGACATTTTATGACTTTGTGTCTCTCTGTACACAAGACACTGTAGTCAATGGGTGTGGCAATTTCAATGATCAATCTATCTTCTAAACTGTTAGTAATGGGTAATCCCATGTGATGTAGACTTCATCATTTTCTAAGATGCTTTGTGGCTTATGCTTCCAGTGTTTTTTAGCCACGTCAATACCATAATGTTTGCACAATCCAATCCCCAGTGCAACAGTCTTCCCACATTATTATGCCTTTTGGTGTACAGTCCTCCTGCCATTAGTAGGTCACAACCAGGAACTAGGAGTACGACTGTTTCCAATTCTGTTTTACAAAACCTACATTTGTCTGTTTCTCGCATATGCTCACTGAACTTTGTAAACCAATGTGTATGTAGCCCACTATCTTGGGTCGCCAATATTAACCTTTCATCTCTTGGTTTGAATTCACTTCTCCTTAACCATTCCTGTGTTTGATTCTGATCAACATGAGGTTCTTACAGATGTTTTCTATACTTGCAACTATATTTATGCATTTTTCCACATTTCTTGCCTTCTCATCTGGTCCTTCACCTTATATACTTTCTTTTTTTTTTTTTGGCATGTTCACTTGCTGCCAGGTTTTTATCTACTTCTGGTTTGATTTCCATTCCTGCTTGACGCTGATATGCTTCTGCTAGATTAAACAGAGAAGTCATCTTAGATTTATTCTTCTCATGTTTCAAAACTCTCACTATGTTTGTGTCTTGTGGGGCATCCCGCCTTTGGAACGGGGAATATATAATCTTGGTATATACTGATTTTTATAAAACATTTCTGAGCATGAAGCATCCTCCTGTCTAATATATCCAACAAGTTTTGGGACCAGTCAATCAATCAAAAACTGTAAGTTAAGACAGGTAGAACAAATTGGTTTATAGCTTGAATCTTGTTCCTAGATGTCACCGCTGTTTTCAGGATTAATTTAAGTCTTCTAAAATATTCCTTATTAAGTTTTATTCACATTTGTTCATGTTTTATTCTTGATCCTTCATCAATTCTCAAATACTTACACACTCCCTCTTGCTCAAGTTCTTTTATATCACATTTGTGTCCTAAACTGATGTTTTCTTGGTGCTGCAGGTTTTCTGCATTAAAGGTTGCTGTTGCACATTTATCAAGACCAAATGACATTCTTATGTCATCTGAAAAAGTTTTGGTAACTTGCAGTTGTGCTTTCAGTTCCTCTTCTGATGAGCTATACAGTTTTAAATTATCGACAAAGAGAAGATGAGAAGTCTGTACACTTTGTTGTTTTCTAGGAGTCAAATTATAGCCATGGCCTAAGCTGTTAAATAGACAGCTTAATGGGGTAAGGGTTAGACAGAATATCAGAGGTGACAGAGAGTCACCCTGGAATATCTCCCTTTGAATGTTTATCCCGGGGATAATAATTTGTCCTTTATCATGGCTTAATTGCAAAGTGGTCTGCCAGTGTTTCATGGTCACTATAAAGTAGTCAATCAGTGTGGGATGTGTCTTATACATTTTTAAGCACTGTTTTATCCATGAATGTGGCATAAGATCAAATGCTTTTTTGTAGTCAATCCATGCCATACTTAGATTCTTCCCCCTTTGCAGTTCTCCACTATGACTATTTAACAACAAATGATACTTTGTTCCATATGACTTTCTTTTATTGCCCTTTTGTTCTATTGCCATTATTGAGTTTTCTTCTAAATGACTATAAACTTTGAATATCTTTAGGGCTGCCTTCTTTATATCAACTAATTTGGCTTTAGCCTTTGCATAAATATTGCCCCATATCAAATCTCTTTCTTTCTTTCTTTCTTTCTTTCTTTCTTTCTTTCTTTCTTTCTTTCCTTCTTTCTTTTCTTTCTTTCTTTCATTCATTTTTTTCTTTCTCTTTCTTTCTTTCTTTCTTTCTTTCTTTCTTTCTTTCTTTCTTTCCTTCTTTCTTTCCAATGTCTATATTTCTTTTTTATACTTTTCAAAAATCTGTAAGTTTTGTTGTTTATACTTTCACACTTCCTCAGATGCTTCTTTTTCTAAACAAATCAAAATGTCTTGGCCTATATACTTTTTTTCACAAATCTGTTGTATTAATGAACCCAATTTTTTATTTGAGGCTTCTGGCAATTTTTCTTGAGGAATTGTTTTTCTTTCCTCTAATTTCTCTCTTAATCATTTTGAATATCTTGTTTCTGGAAATTCTGGGCTTTTTGTATAATAGTAACAATGCATAATTTCTTTCTTATCCTCAATAGTCCACTCTATCATCTTTATGGCTCTTCTTCGGCCTATCAGCTTTTGTGATTTTTGTGGACTGCTACTTCCTTCTACAACAGGGGAGTCATCCTCCCCCTGGGCGTGGCCTGACCCCATTGTAGGAATGTTTCTCTATTTTGAGGATTCTACATTGCCATTTTTTTTCCATTCCTGGTGCTCATCTATATGAAAGCTTAAATGTTCTCCAAAATACACAGATGCTACAAACTTTAAGAACCATATCCCTCCATTGTGTCTCCCTCAGTTGTTTAATTTCAAACTTTATTCCCAACATTTCTATTTCTTCTTTGTTAAACTCGATACCTCTTATTTCTCAGAAGAAAGCAGCCCTTTACTCATTTCCTCATTAATACTTTATTATGTCATCTACCAACTCTACTATAAACATCAAAGGTTCTTGACTTCCTTTGTCTTTTATTCCAAAGACTGTTTCAGTTAACTTATTAGCTTTGCTTATTATTATTTTTTTTACCATTTTCATAAAAAACTTATAATCTATATTATTTAATACCAATGACTTCCAGTTCTTTATATCTGTTTTTTTCTCCCTTTTTCCATATACATGTCATTACACCTGGGGATATTTTTCATCATTTATATCTTTTTGCAAATCATTCATTCAACATGTTTAACAAATATTCTTTTTGCCATTCTTGCATATCTTTACACATTAAGTACTCAAGTCCATCTAAACCTGTATCTGCTTCTGTATTTACTGTTTTTAGCATGTTTTTAAATTCTGTCATTGCAATCTTTTCTTCCTTGCTTTTATTGTCTTCTGCAGTTAATTTTTTTCAACCCTCATTTGTTTTTTCTTATAGTGTCACATGTAGAAAAAGTATCCAAAATCTTTCTTAGATAATTAATTATCTGTATAATTTATTTTTGTGTATTCCATATACATCCTTTTTCATTTCTTATTTTATTTAGGTAAGGTGTTACTTCTTCTTTTCTTCCTTGTAAGAAATATCTTTGTTTCAATAAAGTTTTTTTATTTGCTCGTGATTCATTTCATATAACATTCTCTCTTTTTCTATAAATGCTGCTCTGTTATTTATTATAGTTTTAAAAACCTGATTGCTAATTTCTTTATATTTACCACTATCTTGCAATATTTTTGTCTTCTGTCATGCTAGTACTTATTTTCTATATTTTTCTTTAAAACTAATCCACCAACTTTTTCCAGTCTTTATAAAATTCTCTTATATTTATATGATCCAGCCATAGCTGATATATTATATCCCTTACACACTCATTTAGTTCTGATTCATGAATCCTTTTTATTCCTCTGCCTATTTTTCTGTAACCTATTTTTTCTTGAATCTCTATCCATATAGCTAAGTGATCTGAAAATCCTGTAATTTTAAACCCTTGATATAGTATATTCAAACTCTCTGATACTATAAAGTAATGAATTTCAGTTCTTAAATTACTTCTTTTATATGTCCAGTGCTTATTTTCCCTAAATGCATTTTACTATATTTGATCATGTATGAAATAGCTTTAACAGTTGCCTCTTCTTTCTGCCTATCAAAATTAAAGTCTCCTATTACTATTACTTACATATTCATGCTCACATAATCAAGTATTTTCCAAAAAAATATTTCTCTTTGTTTTTGTAAGGTGTATGCATAAAATATAATCACCCTATAAATTTGGTTCTTAAATCTTATGCCTAATGTTACTATTTTTTCCAGTCATTACTATTGTATAATCCAAAATATATCTACACATTTTCTACATAGGATAACTATATCTAAACATTTCTCACTACCTAAGTTCCATATAGCCTTCCCTTCCCATAATCCATTAATCTGTATTCTTTCTTCTTTTTGTTGTTATTCTTGTGTATATTAATGCTATAATGTCCATGTCTAACACACTATACCATTCCAATACTCCTAGCCTAAGTTGAAGGTTCTTTATACTATTGACATTAATGGCTAGGACTCTCACTATAAGGAAAGGCTTTTGTTATATATTTTATCCTTCTCCTTTTTAGCTTTCCCCTGTAGCTACAGTTTTAAACTTACATTGTCTATCTTTCACTCTTTTTCCAATGCAGCTTCTTTTGCTTTTCACTCTTACCCATTTATCTTCTCTTTAATCCTTTGAATTGCTAACTGCTTCTCATATCTCTCCTTCTTTTCCTTTTGTTTCATGTATGCACTCCCTCATATCCATTCTTATTCATTTTTTTCTTTTTGTGTTTCTTCCATATATCTAAGATAGCATTTTCCTTGTCTTGGTCTAACCTTGTTTCTTGTGTACAGTTTTCTACAGCTTTACTGTCCATCCATGAGTGTCCTATTTTTTCATACTTTATACATTTTTGCTCACACTTTTTTGCTTCATGACCAACTTTGCCACATATAAAACATTTTCTTTTATCACAATTGTTAATTAATTGATTATCTTTACCACATAAAAAACATGTCTTTGTTTGTCCCCAATATCTAACCATCCTTTACTTTCCTCTACATTGATTATACTTGGTAAATGTACAATTTTATCATTTTGCATTCCCAATATTACACCACATTCCCATTCCTCCATCCATAAACGTGCCAGTCCATAAACCTCTGTTGTCATATATTTTCATAACATCCATAATATCTCTACACATTGTTTGTAAGTAGTCATTTCAATCACTTCTTTTAACTTCAGTTCACAATTATTTTTTTAGCCTCTCTGTTGAATGCCTGAACAACATACAAGTTCCAAGGGTTTATATCTTTTTTCTTTTCACATTGTTCTAAAACCTTTTCCATGTAATGTGCCTCCTCAAAAAAAAAAAAGATATTACAAAAAGTCTCTTTACTAATACAAATAAAAGCTCTTACCTCTCTGGGTTCAATACCCAGTGGTGAAATGATGGTGTCCCACATTTCATACCTGTCTAGTTCCTTTTTCTGTTTTATTACTTATCCTTACCTGATACTTTCTTTTGACTTCTACCTTCTTCACTTCTCTTCTTTCACCTTCTTTTACTGTTTGTGCATATGACTTATTTTCTTCTTTCCTTATCTCCTGAATTTCATCTTCTTGAATTCTGTCCATTATTTCTCCCCACAACACTGTTTAATCACTCTCCGGTTCACTTTGATCAATTAATTCCTTTAGATAAACATCCTGCAACCCTCCCAACTGGAGGGTTGTAACAACACACTTAGTTGTTGCAATGTCGGTTACAAAAAGATTACGGTGGGATAAATCTTCAGAATCAACCATATCTACTCCATCTTCCTCTTTTTGCCTCTTACTTACCTCTCCTCCACTTTAGTTTATCGTATCACCATTCTCCTTGCTTCTCACAACTTCCAATCCGTTCTCCATCATATTAGCCTCCTTAGCTGTTCGATTAACAGCTCCAGTCTTGCCAGAACCACAACCAACAACGTCTTTCTTCTCCATGCTTCCTGCTTTTCAGAGCTGCCTACGTGCCTGGAATGGAAGTCAGTAAGTGCCACACAGAATAGTGTCCCCATATGCTGATATGAAGAGTAGGGGAAATTTCTTGATGCTCTGGCCAAATTTCCCCAAGGTAGTATAGCTACCTCCTTGGCAAACCTCCCAACTGCCCAGATTTTCTCTGAATATCCAGATTTGTAACTCATATTTTTAGTCTGTTCCTCAAAAAATGTGTGGTTTTATGCCAAATTGTTCAGTATTGAAGTCACTAAATAATGACAGAAGATTGTGTTTCAGACTACATGCATTCAGAAAATGCATGCTGATACAAATCCTATTATTCTATTGATGTTTTAAGTTTAAAACAGCAATATTAAATACAGTGTCCTTAATTATGTGCCTTTGTCCTACCATTATTTTTGGCTTTGTCCAGAATTCTTGCATTGAGAGGTTGAGAGGTATGCACCTCAGGTGTCCTCTGAAAAGAGGCCTCAAGCCTAGTGGGACTAACCCAGCAAACAAAGAATAAATAAATACATACATACATACATACATAAATAAATAAAAGTATTAAGGTGTAGAATTAGTATCACAATGGTGGATTTCTGCATTGCTGTAATGGAAAGAGTATCATAGCATTAATTCATGTTTAGCATGTGGGTTAATATGGGATATTCTAAAGACTGCTACAGTTTTGATTACCTTAGTAACCAAATACAATGACACAAATATAAATGCACCATAATATACAGTATAGCCATGAATCAATGCTATTATACCATGTTAATACTAAATTTGCTATGTTTTGACACTTCTACCTGCTGTGCATGCATTATACTCACTTTTCAATAATCTGATGAAATGATGAAGAAATACACCGAAGATATGTTTTTTGTAATTTTTGAGCTTCAAACTACCAAAGACCCTTATCTACTGTCAACGAAAGAAGGCTTATGGTATCCTACACCAACCATCAAAGTGACCATATATAGCTAACCTTCTTACATGGTACAATCCTACAAAAATGCTATGATCTAAAGACCTTTTCCTGGCTCAGAAAACTAACAATTCTCCCAATGACCCCTATATTTACTTTACTTAGTTTACATTGTCAGCATTTGAAACACAAGTCATGTTGCAGTTAAACACATCAAAAAAAAACTTCTCAACTACAAAACAAATTTAAAGTCATGTTTAAAAAAACAAATAGCTCTCTACTTGCTCCTTTCTGTCTGGATAAATCTACCTCTCTGCCTAAACCGTCCACAGAAGTTAATAACTATTTCCAGATAATATACTAACAGATTATTTAAAAAGCCAGCATGGATAAACTATTTGGCTCTTATCTCTAAGCTTCACAAATGTATTATTATTCACTACTTTGCTAATTTATAACCATTCATGACTATCTTGTACTATATGATACAAAGTTCAAAGGTAACTTGTGTAAATGTACAACTTACACCTCTAAGTAAGAACTCTTTGAACATGTTTTTTGTATATTATATATATATATATATATATATATATATATATATATATATATATACATAAAAATAAATATATATATATGTGTGTGTGTGTGTGTGTGTGTGTGTGTGTGTGTGTGTGTGTGTGTGTGTGTGTGTGTGTGTGTGTGTGTGTGTGTGTGTGTGTGTGTGTGTGTACAATATAATATAATATAATTAATTATGAGGCAGGCTTGTGGAAATGTATGAGTATCAGTGTTATACCTATAGTTATATAAATGACACTTGTCTGAATTTGCTAGTCTTCATACAGCACCAGTGATTGTTTGAGTCTGAGATCTTTAACTATATGATTATTCACGTCAGGCTAAGGAAAACTGATTTTCTCTTTCTTTTTTCCATCTAATTAACACATTTGGTCTCCAAAATATCTGTAATTTTTGTGATCTTTTCTCTTGTAAATGTAAAAGGGGATGAAAGGAAGGGAAATGCATGGACCTACATGAAGATATAACCTCTGGTCATAAAATGCAGTTACTGTCCACTTCAGAGAAGTAACTGATTAGAACTGTGAAAAGCAAGCAGATATTAAAATGCAAACATTTAAGACATGTATGCCGACATCCTACTTATTGATAATGTCTATTACTTCTGGGCTGGAGAAATTAAGTCATTGTCCTTTGCAGGTGGCAGTAATTACTTTTGCTGTGGGAAGGCAAAACAAATAACGATAATTTTCCTTCTAGAGGATATGATGTAATAAAGTTTTGGTGGCAATGACCTGCAATCATGACATTTTGAAGGCACTGTTGGGATTGATACCCATCTGTGCCACCACCCATGACATAATGTATGAGTTATTTATGTTCAATTCTATGTACTACTTGATTTTCTGTATGTCTCTGGGACATTTTCTCCCCAGGAATTGCCAGGTGGACTTTCCTAATTAAAAATGTAAATACATACATAAGAAAGTGAATAAATAAGTAAATAAACAAACGTGTAGTGGAGACATAAATGCTCCCAATAGTGTGATGTCAGTTAATGAGAAAGATCACAAGATTCAGTGGAAAGCAGACACATACTTGGGCAGATGCCATTTGACAGCACAATTAGAGGTAATGTGAGTAACAGCATCGCTTCTATTTGTTCCAGCTGAAATTCCTATATGGAATTGCTGCTCTCCATTTTCAGTGTGATTACTGCACAGTAGTACAATGAATGAGCCTTCTTTTCCAGCAGTGCTATTCAGGTAGAAGCATGCAGTCTGCAGAAAGACGGCCTGAACAGAAACTGTAAACCTGTCCTCCTTGTGCAATATTGGTGTCATCTCTCCAGTGCCCTGGGGAGGAAGCTATAAAATAGCAAAGAGAAATTGTGATTCTAAACTACATACCTCCCACAATGTGCCATTGCTCTGTGAACTAATTTCTATGAATTAGATGTAGTGTGGTAACAATGCTTTTCTTACAAACTTACCCCACAGGTGATGGCATGTTCTGACCAAGTCACCTTTGGCAATTGATTTGAGCTTTGTTTTCCTTTTCCTTTTTAGCCACATTAAAACATTATTATTAGTGCAACTACTAAATAGGTATTTTTGTAATACCTGAGACTGAAACCCAGAACACATGGATTTCTATTTATGCTTCTGCCAAAAGCAGCTAGAATTCTGGAAAAGAAAAATGCGTCTTTTTGAAAATGTGCTGATATAAGATTTGGATGTATTGCTAGGCATTAGTAATAAAAATTACCTGCACCTTTGTCTGAAACAAGGTGCTTCATACCTCTTTAATGTATGAATTAAAAGCTTATTTCAGATGTTTCTATTTGTGTTTATAGTTGCTACTTAGTAAGGAGAAGAGCATGGTGATAGTTTATTTCTTCACAAAGCAGCTATAGGTTGTGCAACAAAAGAGTGATTTTTAAATGTCAGAATAGGTTAGCCATGGGCATATCTCTCAATTGTACAGATTTTCGCAGAATGTCCAGATTTTTGTCTCATAATTTCTGTCCATTTTTCACAAAAATTTTTTTTTTTTCTGGCAAAGTATTAGAAAGTCATTGAAAATTAAAGTTAGAAAACGACAAACATTTTAGTTTCAGACTTTATACTCTTCAGAAAATTCATGTTAATGCAAAACCTTTCTAAGTTTGTAAGAGCAATATTTAAAAAAAATTCCCTATTTTTGGGCCTTTGTACCCCCATAATTTATGGCTTTGCCCAGCTTTCATGCTGTAAGAGGTTGAGAGGTATGGCCATGGATTGTGTTGCAGTATTAATTCTGTTTAAATTGTAGAATTTCATTGACTTTGGTGGAACTGATTCTTCTTTTCTGACATGTACACAGTAATAGTCATAAGGTTTACCTGGAATAAAATGAATCATTTGTTTGTATGAAAACAATGTCTGCACATATACATGTAAATTTAGACAGATATATAGATAGATAAATGGGTCAAAATGGTTTTGATAAACTGCTACTTTTGTCGAAATGTGAAAGGTCTGCTTGCTTTGTCAGTTACCATTTCATCACCATAAAGGCAGCGGTTCTCTGCAAGATCAGCAAACAGTGGGGTTATGGCAGCTTGTCCTTTTCCCTGATAATGGTGAGTCTTGAAACTGTTATTTTTAAGCTGCAAGGGGTTGTCCCCCCAAGAACAACATTTGTTTTTAGTGTGTTGTGACTAGTCCATGGATAGAATGTTAGTTGACATGGTGTATTTTAATATTTGCTCAGATGATTTATATATATATATATATATATATATATATATATATATATATATATATATATTTTTCACTTTATAACCTTGAAATGCTGAAATATCTAATTTCAGTATCTCGAGACTATAAAACCGAATCCACAAAACACCGACAAACAAAAACCGTGAAACCACATAACCGAAAACACCGCACGCACTACACTAAACATACAACACAACACCCACATCACAACATAAACAAAAAAACAACACACATACACAACTCACACACA
Source organism: Protopterus annectens (assembly GCF_019279795.1). NCBI lineage: Eukaryota > Metazoa > Chordata > Ceratodontiformes > Protopteridae > Protopterus > Protopterus annectens. The sequence continues at coordinate 1,462,048,170 of NC_056728.1, forward strand.
CATAAGTAGGGGTGCAAGCCCCCCTGCACCCCCATGTGGGGGGCTGCGCCCCCACCCCCTACTTATATATACTAACTCCGAGATTGCACAAACACAACACAAAAGCTCACTCACACACGCACATTCTCCACTCCCTCACACACACTCTAACTCCCACTCAAAACCCTTACAAAACACTCACTTACCTGACATAACACCTACATCGAAACACGGCACCGCGCACCAACAAAACACAAACCCGGACATTACATAGCGTAACTTCATAACCGTGAATTCGACATATTTTCAACATACGTCAAATTCGCGATAATGAACGTTCGCTATTTTTAACATTCGACTTTATAGCTTCGAGATACTGAAATTCGACATTTCAGTATTTCGATGTTATAAAGTGAACCCATATATATATTTATATATATATATATATATATATATATATATATATATATATATGATTACATAAGCAAAAGTAAAAAGAAGTCACTCTTACTAACACTGTAAAAAATGACTAGAAAAAAACTTGACTAGACCAAACCCATAAAAGCAGAACGTCACCTAAAACATAGGTAAACTGTATTACATGTTTGTATGTGTTGACTGAGAAAGTCCGACTGAGTTAAAAGCCCTTTTTTCAGTAAAGACTCTCAAATTAAGGCTCCAAAGAAGTTCAGCCAGAACTCAGCACATTTACAATATAGTAATATTAATGGATGGAACAACTTGTAAATGTGCATGTATCACAAAGAAGACTCAAGACATAATACATTGTTCTACATATTGTACTGTATAATTGTATTTTATATGCTACACACACACACACACACACACACACACACACACACACACACACATATATATATATATATATATATATATATATATATATATATATATATACACACACACACACACACACACACACACATATATATATATATATATATATATATATATATATATATATATATATATATATATACATACACACACACACACACACACACACACACACACACACACACACATATATATATATATATATATATATATATATATATATATACATACATAGACACACACACACACACACACACACACATATATATATATATATATATATATATATATATATATATATATATATATATATATATATACATAGACACACACACACACACACACACACACATATATAAAAAGTATCGTGGATTTCAAAGTTGTCAATGGAATATCACATTTTCTTCATATCAAAGTAGATGACTATAAGTAAAAAATAACATATGTGTTTATTTGCTTTGAAGAACTCTTCCAATATATTATCAATTGGCATATTAGATATCCTGGTAGTCTAATCATGCTGCCTGAAATACATTTCTGTAATTCCATTATGTGCAAAAATGTATCCAGAAGCCATACTATATGTTGCACAGACAAAGAACAATTCATGGCCTTGGTTGCATCTTACACTGTAAAAAAATATTTTTATATGATGAACTACTAATTTTAGAACTGAGGTCACATTGTAGTATTACCTACTGGCATGTGAGGTTTGCCTAGAGTTAACATGCCACTTTTGTTGTATTTGTCAGAGGTAGATACATGCTTACACATGCACCACAGATGTACTCAAACATGCACACACACACACACACACACACACACACACACACACACACACACACACACACACACACACACACACACTCACTCACTCATGTGCACCCCCGCCACACACACACACACACACACACACACACACACACACACACACATATATATTTGCAAACACACATTTGTCTTGTCCCTGTCATGGATGAATACAGTCAGTCAGTCAATAATGCTAGAAATTTGAGTTTCATGTCTGTTTTTCCAGTTGTAGCTACTTGATGCAAAGCCTGCTGATCTATTAACTTTTTAAGTGAATTATAGAAATATATAATACATGTCCTTAGTGTCCCCCTCCAATATTACAGCCAATGCTTGTGAGTCTAGTAGGAATTGAGAGGTATGGAATGCCCCTCAAACACAGACACTTACAGACATTACCCCCCAAACACATGCAGACACTCACTGTACATCTAACATACCCCTTCCTCTTCCAATTAGACTCACAAGCAAAGTCTCTCTATGTATATATATATATATATATATATATATATATATATATATATATATATACACACATATATATGTATATGTGTATATATATATATATATATATATATATATATATATATATATATATATATTGATACACACAAACATACACACACATATTCATTCCACATAGTCACTCACTCACACGCACACACACACACACACACACACACACACACACACACACACACACACACACACACACACACACACACACAGACACACACACACACACACATTCTCTCACCTGAGACCACTTATACTTTTACATATTCTCACATACACACCCACACTCATACACACTTGCACATACCCCTCACCACTACTTGGCTGCTAAACTCCCCAACTATTACCTCTAAAGCAATCTCTCCTATTGAAAGTAATAGATGGACATGAACTTTTGGCTATGTTAATTAATCCGGCTGGTAGTGGTGATTTAAAGAGCTAAGTTGTTCTATGATTCACTCATCTGCATAAATAACTTACACTAGGCATTTCTGGGGAATGCCTTATTTACAATGGTGGAAAGCATAACGGACAGTCCACCTCAGTGCTGCACCTCTTTGAATAAAAGCACTGCAATCAGGCTATCTCTCCCTGAATTGGAAATGGCTACCCCCAGTGATGGTATTATTTCTGAATTTCAGGGACACTCACCCCTGCAAACATACATAATTTGTAAGGAAACGTAATAGGAATATCATAGGCAATAGCATCAAAACTTTAAAATGGTTTTCAAATAAGTGATGAGACATTTTCTTCTTGTGGTGGTATGATTTACTTGAAGGTATTCAAATGATATATATATATATATATATATATATATATATATATATATATATATATATATATAATGATTCTTTTCTTGGATTTTTTCCTAGACATTCTTCATATATAGTAGTTGTATAAAAAAGTGCTTCAAGATAAACCAAGTGTTAGTTTTAATCTTCCTACTGACATGTAGGAGTTATATCCTTTCAAACTATTTTCATCCGTTCATCTTCCATAGGTTCATTATTTCATACATTTCAGAGATAAGTAATATGTATTTATGGCTGAGAACAATATAAAAAAACTAAAGTTATTTTTTTAGTATGTATGAGGCCATGGGTGTGGAATGACCCATTTACTTTCTACTCCTTCCAGTATTTTATTATATTATTATATGAAAATGTAGATTTCCAACAGCATTGCCTGTACTACTAAGCAGTCTAACTTGCTAACCAGGTAAACTACATTTCTTTGGTACTTACAAAGGAATACTTCTGGTTATTTGTACATTTAATGTACATATTGTATTCTAAACAATTTGTTTTTCATAGAAATGTTTTTACTACTTCATTACCTTTTGTTGTAAACCTCAGCGTAATTCTGGAATATCACAGTTTTCAAATTCCTTGTATTTTATTGTATTAACTCTCTTAATCATTTGACTTCTAACTAATTACATTCTCATCTACAAATCTTTGTTTAGGGTGCTGTATATATACTCCTGGGTTCAGTCTGAACGTGGTCTAGTGGGATCAGTGTTGTATCACAGTTAACATGTACAAATAAATAAATAACTAGTCCAGTCAAGATTACAAAAACTGTATGGATACATTGAACAAGACAATAGAACTATAGGGTAGATCAGCTCTGGATGAGAGTAGCATTGTGAAGCAATAAAAAAATGAAAGCTTTTATGCAGGAAGCAAGCCTAGAGCCTGACTTTTAATGACACCAATTATGCATGCCTGGAATAGTTTGTTATTGCGTGGTAGATATCAGTGAACAAAAGAAGCTTTTAAACTGGCACTGAAGTTGCATTCTGTTTGCCACTGATTGTTTTCTGATATAAGTGCATGGCAGTGGAAATACATGTGAATTAATGACTTTTGTGGCATAACTTATGATACACTTGAAAGACAATGCCATCTTTATGTAGACTTTTGTTCTCATATATTATTTTAGAGTCAATGCCTTCTGCTTAGAAAGTAAGTTTTTTATACATTTATGCTCCTTTTTGTAGGAAAGAGACACCAAAATATTCTTTCCCATCTCCAAAAGATTCTGTGAGTTGTTTTAGGGTGAAAAGAGATACTCTTTCCAGTGACTGCATTTTGAAATTAACAGAAATGTGTACAGTCTGCATTATTTATCAATATGCTTTCTAAAGTTTACAAACATTTGATGCATTTGTTTTTATACTGAATGCTGTTAAAACAAAATCGTATTTAAATTGTTTACTGATAATGTTTATATATGCACATTTTATAACTTACAGCTTGAAAATGCAATAAATTACAATACCATTCTAAATGTATATGTTTATTATTCATCCAACAGATGTTCAGTGCAAAAAATAAGTATTAGCGCCACAAAGACAGCATTTAAAGTAATTATAACACACAAGAAAAATATGCTATAGGATATAAATATTAAACAAGGATCAAAACATGCAAAAAATGTAAAAATGAACTTGCTGAAGTGAAAGAACTGCAGTTAGCCACAGTATACCATAAAATAAAAGTTAAACTTAGTTCAGAATATTCGATTTGCATTGCTTGATGCCTTTAACTCACACATCCTTTATTATTATTATGTGGTTAAAAGAGTTCATCCAGGCGTTTTTTAACAATCTGTGTGGGGTTTACCCATTTTATGACAGTTTTCTAGTTAACCTGCATGACTTTCATTTGTATACATTCTGTACTGAATTAGATAATATATGGCCCTGGACTGACATGTTGATGTTACTTTTAGTTTTTTTGTAGCATTGTTGTCTCTTTTTCTTAATATTAGTTTGTACTAGTCTGTGTGCAATTCTTCTGTCTTGCTGTAGTGCCCATGGTTACTATTGTTACACTGTGTTGCTTTATTTGCTGAATGTTTTGTACAATTTAGTATTTTTCAGATGTCTGGGGACTGGCTGCTAACATAACAACTTTCCCAGTTAGCATGACTTGTCTTTCCTCTACAATTTGTCAAATTTTATGAGTTTTAGGACAAAGCCATACCTGACAGCTATACTTTCAGCATTGCTTGTCAGCATGATTTGATATGTCTCTTGGTTTAACAACTCTGAGGTGCTGAAATCAGCTTGAACCACTGTAAGAAATATAAGGGAATTGAACTTGCCTGAAACATATTTTACCAAATTAAATTCCAGGATAATATTAGAAGGTAAAAACTCAAGCAATCAAACACAAATGTTTGAAATAAAGTAAATACCACATTATACTGAATTCACAAATCTTGAAACAGATAAAATAAATGCCCTGATGTGATTTGGATTTACTGTTATTGCCCCTATTTTACTAATGATCACTCTGATACACAAGCATTCCAAGTAAGACTCAAAGAGTTCCTGCTCACTGAATATAAATGCCATTGTTTTGTGGAACTGCATAAAAACATAACATACAATTTCAGACATGCAGTATTACTCTGGGGTAACCTACAGATTAAATGATGGCATTATTTTAGTAAATCAGTGATGCTTGTAATTTTTCTCAAAACAACCATGCAAAAATGTGTATATTTTGATTCCAATTCCATACTCATTAGGAGTCTTTTTTTTTACTCAAAGAAATTTTTATTAAAATGTTTCCATATCCTCAAAAAGATTAAACCATAAATAGTAAAGCATAAAAATAATCTAACACAATCAACCTCTTTAGGATTCTTATGAGTACAGAAAGTCTGTACCACTCACACTCCAGCTGTTATAAGTGAGAAAGACTTTTGAAGAGTACTGATGATGGAACATGGCACATTCCTTAAGGATGTTCCTAACAGGGGATCCACGATCTTATGTGACATGTTTAATTCATCCATTGATGAAAGCTGACACTAGCAAAGCCAAGGCAGAGCAATGAAAACACTAACGGGTTTGGTGTAGTAAACAGCAAGAACAGGTACACGGTAAGGAAACAAGCAAAGGTAAGTATAGAAAAGACAAAAAGCAGCACGTACAATGGATTTAAAAGCAGAAGGCCAAAGAGAAATGGATAGCAGTGTATCAGTGTCTAAAGTCTCGCAGGAAGCTTTTGGTAATGATGCCCTAATCTAAAGCCAATGCCTTAGTATTTTGACACTTACAAAATCTTGGTACACTCAGAACACTAATTTGATGCAAATATCTCCAGAATTAAAGTCTACAGGATGGGCAGGAACAGCAGGTGAAAAGGAGTTCTTATACAGGAAGTAATTAAGACAATAGAATAGACAGAAACAAAGAAGATGGAGAGCGCTTAGACTTATGATGGAGAAATGCTGTAAAATGGCTGTACCCTCTGAACAGTGACTTTATTATAAAACTATATTTGGTCTGTTTATCACTTAATATACATGATTAAATATGGGCAGAGAGGAAGCACTCAGGAATGCAAGAACATGCTTTTATTTATTTATTTTTTTTACTGACTCATCTTCTGACCTTACTATGACTAATTCATGTGTAAACTAGGAAGCAACAAAACAGAGGAGGAAATGACAACAATAATATATGGCAAGCTTTGAATTTCACAGAAAGATGATATTCTTTCCAGATAACATAAATATGCCACACTCTAACTGGAGTAAGCTGGCTGCGGCCACATCTATGAGCAATATCATTTTTATGTGTTATCAAACAGAGTGCATGTTTCAGACAGCTAGCAAATGAACTCTCAGAAGAGGAAGTAGATTTAGACATTGCATTTTCATGTGGAAGCAGAGACAGGCTTTCAAAGCTGAGAGCAGATAATTCTTTGGGAACAAGTGGTTTGAGAACAAGTGATTACTAAGCAGAATGATCTACAGTAAATGAGGCAGTTGAGCTATCAAAGGTGAAGACAGACACTGGTCAAATGGAGGAAATCTTCAAAAATAAAAAAAAAAAACTCCAGCATACAGACAAGAAAGTGACAGGATAACAAAATGTGGATTTAACAAAACTGTTATCCCTGGAAGAAGACGTCTTTATATTAAAATAATTATTTAAATGAGAAATAAGGAGAATACTTTATATCACAAAACAGATAATATACCTTAGTGGGAGGCACACAGCTCAGAAGGTATTATGAAATGAAATCAAAACGGGACTAAGAACACAGCCATTTCCAGTTAAATGAAACCGTGACAAGAGTTCGGGTTTGGGCGGAGGTCTGCTTCACTCTTTACCACATCTGGACCTTGGAACTCAGTCCCCAGCTATCATAATCAATACCCACATAGCTACGTCTCAAGGTAAAGAAGTCTGTTTCTGCTGTTGAAAAAACTACAAACGGGGAACCCAAACAGATAACACAAATGAATGAATGAATAGCACACCACCTTTGCGATGCACGCTTTATTCCAACATTAAGTGCTTTCATTGTTACTGTTTTCAGAACTTCATCAGAACTAAAATCATTCATTAAAACATGGTTTAAATAACCCACCAAAAGTCACATGATAAAAAATAAATAAAATCATACACTATCAAAGTGCTTCAATTTTAAAATTGAATTAATTAAACTGGGCTAGCTTGTGGCATTTAACTCAATTTGCCACCTTAGTTCAACAGGCAACCAAATCTTCATCCATTATCCTACCCTATACTTTTAAAAACTGTTTGAAAATAGTAAAATATAATAAAAAATATGGTATGAAAAAATTTATTTTTTGCCCACATTGCTCCAAGTTTGTATGTGGCAATGTTTTTACAGTAAGGGGGGTGACATCAAATCAGAAGGCATTTTAATTGTAGTTCTAAAATGTGGTATATTTAGCCCAGTGTTCACATTGTTCCACTTTTTATGTGGGGAAACCTGTAGGAGGTTAAGAGACCCACATATATGAGCATTGTTTAGATATCAGGAAAAACAAACTTACGAATGCTCTTTACAAACATGTCATGGTTTGTGATACACACAGCTTTGGTTTCTTAATTATTGAACAAATCAGGAAGGGTATTCAGGGTAGGATAATTTTTTTGTTAGGTTTTTAGGTTTGACTTTTTCCTTTTGTGTCGATCCTTTAAACCTTTGACATTCCAATGTATTCTATCAGTCTATCAGTCATATGCCCCCCCACCGTGATCAATTTGGGGATCATGTATAAAATGAAATGGCATATAAGAATAATATTAACTTGGCGGACTGCAGTATGCCTTATCTGGTCACAAAATCTGATTAAATGCGTCAACTGTTAAATTCTTAAAGGCAGCTGAGAAACTCAGAAAAAAGCTTATACGACCTGTACATGAGACCATTCCATTCAATTCCTTGTGTAATGGCCAAGTAAAAAGGTGGCACGGACAAGATTGGAGGCATTGGTTTAACTTAGGTTTGTATATGTTTTCTATGTGAGTCAGGCTATTCACTAATGAAATGATTAGCTTTATTCATTTAATTACTTTAATTTAATTATCTCTTGAGTTATTGTAAAGGAATGTTTTGATATAGGCATGGGGTAATTTGATTGGGGTTCCAGCCTTGCTGAGACAAATGTAAGAATAAACCCTTTGCATGCTGTTAGTGTGAGGGGAGAGGAATCTACAGTGCCTGATTTTTCTTCTGATAATTAAAAGCACATATGAGTATTTTTTTATCCTTTTGTTGACCGGGATAGTCCTGCTAGGCTAAAAATCTTTTTTCAGGGAAGACTCGAGGTGGTAGTTATACTACTAGAGGAAATTTGGACAATGTGTCAGGGAACATTCCTTATTTTTTTGATAGTCTTCTTGTCTAGATGAGCCAGAAGTAACTTGGCTTAATAATCACAATGGATGATGTAATACAAAGTGAGATTATGCAATAAATCAAATAATTATAAGTAATTTGACAATAATGACTGTTGATTGATTTATGAGACACACAGAATGAGATTTTGCCTGAAAACTTCCTCAGTATAGATAATTGGTAAGGCCTAGTCTTAAATAAAACAGTCAAAAAAATAGAACAAAAAAAGTATTACCATACAGACGGGAACTGAAAGTTCAACTGTTGAATCCTACACTAAGGCACTGTACGAGCATATTCACTCATGCATGAATCGTGCCATCCCAAATAGAACCAAGATGTTCTCCTCCAAAAAAATGAAGCCAATCTGGTGGTTCCCTGCCATAAACAAACTTTACAACAAAACAAAGAAACTGTTGCAGAAAAGAGGAAAATCCCAGGATGCAAAAAACTCCCTTACCAGCCTCCGTAAGAAGCTGAGATTCCTCATAAAATCCTCCAAAGCTAGTTACGAAAATAAAATTGCCAAAGATTCCAAAGACAACCACAATGCATTCTATAACTATGTCATGAATCTAAATGGCAATGCTCAGATCTGCCCTGAGCTACAACAGAATGGCATTAAATATACTGATCCCAAGGATATTGCCAGTATCCTGGCAGATCGATTCAGTACCAACTTCACCCCCCTCTCACCCCCTAAATGGCCCATCTCAATACCGGAAGATTGCCAAATTCTGGCAATAATGGCCACAGAGGTAAAAAAAGCACTCTCCAAAGCTAAGAATACAGCATCCATGGGACCAGATGACATACTGGGCTGTGTACTACATGAACTACAAAATGAACTGGCACCTCACCTAAGTGTCATGTTTAATCATAGCCTCACTTCAGGCTTCCTGCCCACTGAGTGGCACACAGCTTCATTTATCCCACTCCACAAGAGGGGATACACCTTGGATCCTGGGAACTACCGCCCCATCAGTCTGATGAGCCCAATCTGCAAGACCATGGAACGTATTATCATGGAACTTAGAAACAAAGACATTGGCAACCTTCAAGCACTGTACCCCACCCAGTTTGGGTTCATGAAGGGCCAATCTTCTCTCCTGAACCTGATTGACTTCTTTGAATCAGTCTTCACACAGCCTATCTGGACCTCGCCAAGGCCTTTGACACCATCCCCCACTCTGGAATCATAGATAAACTTACTAAGCTGGACATTAATACCTATGCCATTCAATAGGTTTGCCAACTGGCTTACTGACAGAATCCACACTGTAAAAGTAGCTGACTCCAAATCCAGCTCCAGACAAGTGACAAGTGGAGTACCTTAGGGTTCAGTCCTGGGACCACTCTTGTTTGGCATCTACTTCTCTGAAGTACAGGCCAATACTAAGGGACTCTGGCTTACAAAATTCGCAGATGACTACAAACTGGGAGCCATTATTGAATCTCCAAATGATGTGGATACTCTACAAAAGGGCCTTACAGAAACAGATGCTTGGTGCCAGGGCCATGGGCTCAAGCTCAATGCCAAGAAATGTATAGTTATCCCCTTTGGGAAAAAACATGTACCCATGAATTACCACATAAGTGGCAGTACACTAAACACCGAAAGTGTGATAAGAGACTTAGGGACACAGGTGGGCAGTGGTCTCACCTTCGATAACCACATTGCCACAGCAGTCAGGAAATCCTTCTATGTGGCACACCTCATCACTAAGGGCTTTTCATCCAGAAAAAAGGAGGTCATTGTCCTACTGTACTCATCCTTCATTAGACCCATTATAGAATACAATGCCCCATTTGGTATGTACCTCTGACATCTGCAACAACTGAAAAGGCCACAGAAATACCTCACTAAAAAAATCACAGGCCTAAAGCAGATGCCCTATGCTGACCGACTTAAAAAAACTCCAGCTATACTCTGTCACATATCATCTACTCAGAGGCGATCTCTGCTTAACATACAAGGCCATGTCAAACCTAGAGCTGTTGGACATGCTACACTTAAAGAAATCCCAATCTCTCAGAGCCACATGCTCCAGGGATCTAAACCTTGTCATCACAATAAACAAAACATGCTGGAGGGATAGATTCCTGACCCAGAGACTCCCCAGACTCTGGAACAGACTTCCCATACATGTCAAGCAGAGTGCCTCTTTGGCCCTCTTCAAAAGGAACCTTGATGATTGGATGAGAGAAAGGAAATTCACCTCGGGGATCACATCAGTCATGCTAGACAGGGGTGCAGGGAAGTAAATAGTGTGGGAAGAAATAGCCAGGGAATTGTTATGGCTAGGCTTGTACAGGCCCTAGGGCTGATAGCCTAGTACCAACCTATGAACCTCCATTTTGTTGCTGTCTTCTCTTGGCTAGGTGATGAGCAAAATACTTCATTCAGATATCTGATTATTTGAAAAATTGCAAGTTAATACTCAATATATGGTTCAAAAGCAGACATGGGACAAAAACTGCTTGACTGATTCTTGCACATTTTCTTCACGAGTTTCTTGTTAAAGGTTATGCTGCTGTAACCGTTTTTTCCTAGATCTAAGTAAAGCTTCTGTTAAGTCCAGCCATGACAACATCATTGTATGCACATGTAAGACTGGATTCTCTATTGTGCTGTTCAGGTGAATTCAGAATTATTTAAGTGGTTAGTTGTAACTGGCATATTCTTATTCTTGTTTTTTTGTGATATCACTGAGTCCCTCAAAGATGAGTTTTGGGTCCGTTTGTGTTGGCATGCATTGATCTGTAATCTACACACTGATTATAGAGTGGGTGGTGGTCTTGCACAAGCAGAACTCTTCAATAGGGCCCTAATGATCCCTAGTCTAACCCAGCAATTCTCGATTAACAGGCTTAGTTTAGGGCTCATTTTGGCTGACTGAGATCCTAGAGCTCCAGGGTTAACTTGGTGACTACCAGTGATGACACATGGAATGCTGCAGTTAATCAAACCACTGTAAGACAGGCTGCCCACGGTGGCAGCACAGCATGACAATCATTTAGGAGCTCTGTTAATTATAGCACATCAGTAAGCACAACTGTTTTACTGTCAGTCGTTGGTGCTGGCAGTAAATCTTTTCTGCAGAGCTGGAGTCTGAAGTGAAAACTGCTTGAGGATGTAAACTTTGAAAAAAATCTTCAGATTTGTTCTAGAGTCCCTGAGTCTTTTCCTTATCAAGAAATATCACTGCCCCTTACTGCCCTTTCTAATGTAAACTCTTTTCATCTGCCTTCTGCATTTTCTTATCCCCATAAAACACAACATTTACAAAATGGAAAGCACTCATTTTCCATTGACAGCATCTTCCTGCATCACTGGTTACCCACAGCTCTTTAAAATGAAAAGATGATTATGAGTCCTGCATATGTTTTACAGTTATCTTCCATCAAAACTTATATCCTGATTCACATTTTCTTCACCTTTTCCCTTTGCAGCATTTAATTTATGTCTCAGTAAATGATGAGTAACTACATCTTACCCCAGATTTACTTCCATTGTGCACAGGTTTTGGTTTGCTTACATTATTACCTCCACAGTACACTTTAAGGGACATCCACAGACTAATTTTTTCAGCTATCTGTGGTCACCTCAGATTTGATGATAGAACCAGCCTCCTAGTCCAAGAAGTACCTTTTCAGTTTAGTCTGTAGATATTGCCTATTATTCTACCTGATATTGAGTGAGAGTATAGGACTTTGCATAATGCGACATCTGAACTTGATGCTTCTGTACTTGATGAGCATATTTGTGAGCAGAAGACAACTGATCTTGAAAAGTTAGTAGTGGTCTGTAATAAAAGCAGAATTTTATATCACTCTGTTTATGCCCTTTCTATGATTTGATTAGTGATAAACATTAGAATGTTGTTAGAGGTCCTCAATATAAGTAGATAACAAATCACAAGGAAGTACTCACAAATCTGTTTTAATGATTAATCCACAAACTACAACCTGGAACCGAGATCACACAGGGAATTTGCACTACTGTTGTGGGTATGGCTCTCCAGCCTCCACACTCAACTTAGACTGCACACTGTAACTTACACAGCCTCACCACTTTCTCTGTGAACTAATGTTTCCCAGTTCCCCAATAGCCATAGTGATTTCCTTTTACACAAAGTATTTTCTCACAGACACACACACACACACACACACACACACACACACACACACACACACACACACACACACACACACACACACACACACACACACACACACACACACACACACACACGCCATGTAAGACTGGTAAATTTTTATAATTGCCCACAGCTTTTTTCTTTGTAAAGTAATACTGTCACCACTCTGAAGTAAGTCACAGGCTTCCAGTTACCTGTGTGCTGTTACTTTGCCAATTAATGTCTCTTTCACTGGTAGTTGACCAAAGCAGTCTTAATGTCATATGCCCCATAGCATGCTACCCAATAGTATAAATAATACCCTTCTCAGCTAAACTGCAGTAAATAAATACACTTGTAATAAATAAATTCCAGTCACAAGAGCTTAAAGACAAGTAAATGGATTTTACTTAAATAATAAAGAAAATAATGCAAATAAAAAATAAACTATATGTAAGCTGACACACAAGGAAAATTAAATGAAAATATAATATACATAGATAGGATGCATGCAGAAATAACTAACTCCAGATATCTATGTTGGAAGTTGGGGGTTGGCATAATGGTTATCATGCTTACCTTACAGACACAAGGTAGAGGGTTTGATTCTTATCTTTGGTAGGCATAGCTAGACTTAAATGCTGCTCCCCTGAGGGGTTGTTAGCCTTGTAATTACCTATGAATCCCGACTCACTCTGCTACAAGAAGGCTGCCCCTCAAAATGAATAGCTACTTCTCACTGATAGGATGAATCTACAGGCAAGCAATAGTCACAGAAACTACTTCTACCACATTTTCTTCTGCTGTGTCATGCATCTATGTAACATAAAATCCATTTCCAGTTCCAGTGTCCCCGACATCATCATTGCTATAGAAGCAAATCATAAACCAGCTTTCCACACCCAACAATACAGAGACCAGGGTCTGTCAAAATACTTCCACATCTGTTTCTTCTCAAATTGAATCTCAATTGGATCTTAAAATTCCAGTAGCCATTACATTCCACTACAATGTTATCCTTTTTTGTTATTGTGGAAATGTGAGGTATTGCCAGCTATGCCAGGAGAAGTAGGGCAGTGGATGTGCAACATATGCCAGCATAGCTAGCTGGAGTTTTGTAAAGAATTATATGTCATTTGTTTATCAAACTGATTTGTACAGATGCTTGTATTGAAAAATGTATTTGTAAAGCTGCTTGTGTTAAAATGTACCAACAGTGTGTCCTGCTGGACAGAAAAAGCAATGCACTTGTATGTCAGACTGTATTATAACCATTGAAATTAATATATTGTAGCAGAGGGTACTGGAAAAGAAGAGGTTAATCTTAGTCTAGCTAACTTTAAAAAATAGTTTGAAATTAAATTACCTGGTAAACAATAAAGATTGTATCTTACAGTTCTGATTCCAGACAGAGATGAAATGTCTGTGAAAACAAGAATTAGGAATCCTTGTTGTGTTATCCATAGTAGTGAACTAATTGCTACCATAGAAGGGTGAAAGTGTCGAAATGTTTTAATGGCTTCCAGATGCTATAACACATCTTAGCAAAGCTCTGGCTATGTGCATGGTAACACATACTGTAAGTGGAGAGATTCTGGTTCAATTTCTAGTAATAGGGGTAATATGAGAACCAGAAGTCAGATGACAAGATGTGTGTGTGTGTGATGTCATTCAGTAATCCAGGACTAAAATGATGTTTTAATATCAGAAGTCTCAGTGCAGTCTATTTTTGAAACCTGACCAAGAAGGAAGACCACTCACATGCTTCATCTTGCCTAGTAAGTCACCAGGGTATAATAATTATTTAGATCAGTCAGGAAAATATAGTGAGATTAGTTAAGTACTGTTTTCTGTATCGGTATGATACGTGTTATTTTAATATTTCATGTGATTGAAACTCTGGCGTTTATTGTAAATAGTTATTACGTATTTTCATGTTCTTTTATTATTTATTATTAAATATATTTAAACTTTTAATTGTGGCTGGTCCTTTAGATACTATTTTTACCTTTCACAGTACTTATACCAATTTGGGTGACTCTATGGCCACTCCTGAAAACATTACTGTTGAACTGGTCAAACACTATCATTTGTATTAATATTAATTTTACTCAGTATAATTTGGTACCTTTGTAAGAGCCTCAGAGTACCTGGCTTTGGAGTGTCTGGTGGCAGTGTAACAACCTTATAGCCTGTCAGACAGGGACATAGGGACATGGGTTGGGAGGGTGGCCTAATGGTTAAGGTGTTTGTCTTGCAAACACAAGGTACAGGGTTTGAATCTCACAGGGGGATAATTGGCTAGGCTTAAAATGGCTCGCAAGGGCAGTTAGCCTAGTACTAATCTATGAACCTATGAACCTATGAACCTATAGCTAGTAAATCTGTGCCAGCCTTTCCCAGCAGTTTGTGTGTGTGTGTGTGTGTGTGTGTGTGTGTGTGTGTGTGTGTGTGTGTGTGTGTGTGTGTGTGTGAAAATCAAATCTCAAAGAGTGTGTGTGTCTGCTGCCTGGAGCAGGGACACAAAGCACTGATTTCTCAGAGAGGGTGCCAGAGGACTTGGCTTAGACACTCAGCTGAGGACTCAACTCTACAGCTGTGCCAGTAGGAAGTTTTACTGGGGACTGGAGAGAGAGAGAGAGAGAGAGAGAAAGAGAAACAGCCTCCAGATTGAGTGTGCTCATTGATTTCCCTTTTGTATTATAATTTAGTATGATAAGATTACCTGTCACATGTAAGTTTATAGATGTCTTTATTTCTTCAGGGCCCACTCTGTTATACTTATTTATTTAGAGATCTAGTTATAATAATGTTGAATGAATGAATAATTTAAGAATATTTAATGGGTAATTTGTACCACTATTGCATAAATATGTATATAATGTGCTATTTGTTGGATTATTTAATATTTCTGATTAATAGAAGAGGATTATTAAACTTGTATATAGTAATGGGGGAATTAAATGGTAAAATATATAACTAATCAATAATATCTTATTATTTTTTACCTTTATATGATATTATATTAATTATTTGTAAGTCACAGTAGCTTTTGTCTAGTTTTTTTATGAACTTTTAGGTGTTGGTAGGTAGAGCGATAGCATGGCAGTTTGTCTATTTGATAGGCAAACTAGGAACTTCGGTATCCATTGTAGGTTGTATTTTATTAGCAATATGTACAGTTATGGTTTCAGACTTGTCTTTGTTTTTGTTATGTATGAGTTTTAGTAGTTTAGTTTGTAGAAAGGAAGAAGTCAAAAAATGTGGAATGTTAATAGTGTTGGATGAATGCATTAGAGTCATATATATAATTAAATTAATATGGTGGATCAATGAATCATATTATCTTTTAAAAGAAATATTTTTAAATATAGAGTATGGATAGTTTTAATTTATTAAATTTTAATATAAAATAATGGATTAAATAATGGCAATGAAAGGAAATTGTTAACAAGATATCAAAAATTAAACAGAGGAGACATTATATACCTGCAAAAGACTCACCTGATAGATAAAGAGATACAATATTTAAATAACTTAGGTTATGAAATGTTATCATCTACTTCTTTTAACAAAAAGAGTAGAGGAACTGCTATACTTTGGAGAAAATCTACTGTAATGCCTAATGTCATGGAATCCATTAATGATCTCAAAGGAATATATACATTTAAAAATAATTATATATAATGGCACATTCTATACTCTAGCTAATTTTTACTGGATCCTGGACTAGGTGAAAGGGTGGCTAAAGATCACTTTAACTTACTACAAGGACATTGGAAGTAGTTTAATTTAAGCAGGAGAATTTAACTGCATATTTAGTACAGAAGATACAAGTGAATAGAAGAAAGGTAAAGTACTCGCATCAGCTAAAGCACTAAATGGTTGGATTAGTAATAATTATTTAGTTGATTTACTAGCAAAAGCAGATAAGACATTGTTCTTCACTCATTATTCTTATGTGTAAGGGACACAAACTAGATTTGATAGAATTTATGCTTCTGTAGATTTGCTTAATAAAGTGAATTATTTTAAAACTATTCCTTGTCCTTTATCTGATCAAAATGCACTAAATATTAATATAGTAATGAATATAAGGAAATTTCAGATTATTTATAAAATTCCAATATATATGATGAAATTAAAAGAATTTAAGAGTTGCCTTATGTAACAAATCAATATTTTTTTTATTTTTGAATGGTAATGGTCAGGTTAGTAAAATCATACTATGGGATTCCTTAAAAAAATACATATTAAAGATAGAATGGGAAGATGGCCTAGTTGTTGTTCTTCTTTCAGCTTTTCCCAGTTAGGAGTCACCACAACAAAACTCCGGTCTGCTAATGATTGGCAGTAGATTTTTATGATGCCGAGGTGCCAGCCCGACACCCAACCTTCAGCGAAGGCATGCCCAATCATGCATGTGTTTCAAACGCCACTCGACCGCGGGGAGGACATGCAGACTCCACATAGAAGGCACTCCAGCCGAGAATCGAACGGGAGAACCTCTTGCTGTGAGGCAACAATACTACCGCTGCACCCTAATAAAATGAAATAGTGGGATAAAGAGTTGTTAGACATACAAGATGAAATATACAAAGCGAGGTTGAACAACAAATCAAGAAATTAGATAATGCTGAAGTAATTAAAAAATGAATGACAAACTATCAAACAATTTTAAACTATAAAGTGGAGATAGCTTTAGAAAAAATAAAATTGCAGTTATGCAATGACTTCAAAAATTGACACAGGTTAGATAATAGAAGTAAGATGTTAAGCAAAAAAGGCACATATCAACAATATCCAAAATCCTCAGATTAATAAGCTTACTTCACACATAGAGGGAATCATTTATTTATTTATTTATTTGCATTTGTTTACTGGGATGGTCCACTGGGCCAAAATTAACCCATTTTCAGTGGAGGCCCGGGGAGATAAGCTCCACAATAAATCAACAAAAGCACCAAATCAAATACATAGATAGACATATGATTGTAGTACAATTATGCATCAATACAAATATCAATACCATAAGTCATATATACATAGATATACATATGAATGCAGTGCACTTATACATCAGTACAGATATCAGATACATAAATCCTGTAAATACAGATATTGAAACATCTGTTTAAACTATGTACAGGAAGTAGTTTCTCATAAAGAGCATGGCAGTACAAGAGTTATAAGCAGTAGCATGAGCTGGATTGTAATCAGGGACATTATGAGGTTACTATGTAGAGGAAGGATGTTAGTAAGAGTTGATGCAGATTGGTATATGGCACTGCCTGTTATTGTTGAGTATATCTTTGATGATTGACTCTTAGAGCATGTTATGCATTTTTGCCTAGTAGACAGATGGGGTCATAGGCTAAAGCTAAGAAAGGCAGAATGACTGAGGACTTAGAAAGGGATAATACAGAGAAGTATTTAATGAATTATTGGGTATTGTCATGTGCTGGGGAGTGTAGGTTTGGCACAAGTGCAGTGCCATAGAGAGAAGCGGTTGTGTTTCAGGGATTGTTTAAATAGGGCTGGATTACTGGTAGTCCTGAGAGAGGCTGGGAGGGTATTCCATAGCTTGAAGATAGTGAAGGAGTGGAGCATCTGACCAGTAGAAAGATTGGGCTTTAGAACACTCAGGACCATTTGACGTTTTGACTGAAGTGGTCGATTTGGATGGTATTGAGTGAGTAGGGAAGAAAGGGCAAAGCAGTTTGATGGTCTGAATATGAGGTTTATGTGTGGCGGTTAGCTGTAGCTATGTAAGATAGTGTGGGAGTTCTAGCCAGTTTAGTAGGGGTAGTGAAGAACAATGATGTGATAAATACTTTGCATTGGTCATGAATTTTGCAGTTTTATTACAGCATGAGTCAAGTTTAGATTTAAGGGAAGACTGAATATTGGTAAAAAGAGGGGCACCATATAGTAGGGAGGGTAGCAGAAAGGAAGTGGCCAAGGCTACTTTAGTGAGGAGGTTGAGAAAGTATTTGTGTCTGTAGAGTGTGCCAAGTTTTTGGTGAGTTTTTTTGGATGTTACTGTGAATGTGGAGGTCAAAGGTTAGGTTTTTGCCTATGATGACACCTAGTAGTTTTGTGTTTGGGACAACCTCAATGATAGTGTTGTTCTAGGAGAAGATAGTGAGTATATCTTTGTTCAGAGGGGTGTTTTATTAGGGGTAAATAGCATGAGTTTAGTTTTTTGGGGGTTTAGGGCTAGGTTATTTTTGGTCATCCAAGTTTTAGTGGTAATGAGGGCAGATTGGGTGAGTTGTTGCAGTTGTGAAGCAGAGTTGGCAGTTCAGATGATGGTTGAGTCATCAGTGTATTGGATAACTGCACCTTGACTGAGGGTAGAGTGAAAGTTGTTGATGAAGATACTGAACAACAGGGGCCATAGTATAGATCCTTGAGGCATGCCTGTGGTTGTATTGAGGGATGAGGAGAAAGATTGCTGCCATTTAGTTGATTGTTGTAGGTCTGTGAGATTGTTAGAGAACCATTTTGGGGTAGAAGAAGTGATGCCTAAGTTAGACAGTTTGGTGAGAAGAAGGGGGTGGGGGATAGTACTGAAGACCTTAGAGAGAGCTAAGAAGAGAGAAGAGACCATTTTGCCTGCATCTCGGCCGCTGTTGACTGTGTCCAAGAAGGATAGAAGAGCTGTAGTGGTACTGTGACCAGGCCTAAACCCATGTGGGGTTGGAGAAAGGATTTGGTTGTTTAACATGTGCTTTAGACGTTGCACATGGATGCATTTTTCCAGGATCTTAGATGTGGGTGAGAGAATGGCAATAGAATGAAAGTTGGTAGTATCTGTGTTGTTCCCACCTTTGTGAAGTGGAAGAATATATGCTTTTTTCCAGATTGTGGCTATATAGGACTCTTGTATGGAGCTATTAAGAAGAATACTTATGGGATATGCAATAGAGTTGGCTGCTAATTGAAGGTATTCAGGACGTAGGTTATCAGGGGCATTAGTGCCAGGTTTGAGTTTTAGAAGTAGTTATTTAATGGTAGCTGCAGGAATGGGAAAGAGAAACTGGGCAGGTGAGAGCTATGAGAGTTTATGTCTAGAGAGTTTGCAGGAGCGAAGCTGGTTTGAAGAAAGTTGGGAAAGTTGGTGGTGAGATTAGTGATGGCATTTATAAAATATGAGTTGAAGAGTGTGGCAATTTCCGTAGGTGTCTTATCTGAAGCAGGGCATAGATTACTATTGGAGCATGGTTTGAGTAAGGAGTTAATTAAGCTCCAAAATTTTTTGGGGTTATGGTTGTGTTCCATGAGGATCTCAATAAAGATAAAAATAATACTCCTGATGATTACAAAATTGACAATTATTTAAAGAAAAATATTACTAATATACTTAATGACCAACAAATATCTCTGTTGAATAAGCATATTACTCTAATAGAAGTTAAAGAAGCTTTAAAAAAGGGAAAAAAAATAAGTGTGGAATTATATGGTCTACTTCCATTAAATATTTTAGAATTACCGAGCGATGTTTTCAGGATAATTCAGAGTGACAAAATAATTCCTCCCTCATGGAAATTTTCTCTAATCTCACCTATATTTAAATAAGGAAATGGCAATAAGCTAGTTTCCTTATATAGACCTATTGTAGACTGTAAGTTACTTCCATTTCCTTTCCTTAGGCTTAATAATAATGTATTTTACAGGGCTTTAGTGAGAGATAAGTCTTTAAAACACTGACTGAGTGACTGCAAGTAACTGTGATGAGTGATTGCAAGTAGCTGTGATTTTATTGTATAGCTGTGCATGTAAGCTTCTGACATACAGAGTACTGGCTTGATGTGAAGAAGTCCCCATGCTTATCATTAAATAAATTTATAAGTGCTTATTGTTTTAACTGTTTCTTTATATATGGAATATATTTTAACAAACATTCATAGAATTTTTAAGTATTTCATGTTTATTTTTAGTGCTACCTTAATGAGTTACTGTGTTTTGCTAGCAGCAGTCATTTTGCGCTTATATTATTAAAAATGATTGCACTAACTACTTCAGCTGGTGGTTTGTTAGACATATCCATACCTTTTAGCAACTCATTATGAATAGAAAGAAGATGAGGATGATAATTAAGAGGCCACCAAGCAATTGAATACAGTAAAGAAATAATTACTGTCAGAAGTAAAAGAAGTAAATACTTTTTTTTAGTTGAAGAATTCGATGGGCAGGCTATGACCCTAGGCATTAACATTTTTAAAAAATGACCAAAATGCATGAAATCATTAATACAATACTGAAAGCCGAAGAAAAAGAATTTGACATACTTACTTCTTCATTACAAGAGTGGTCATTGTCTTTATCTTTACTTTCAACTAACAAAATCGAAATCAATATGACAGTATGCTTGACGTGACTGAACTCCTGAAGAGCAATTAAAAATGTAAATTCATTGCAGCTAGAAATTAGTATCAAAGGGAGAAATGTATGCATGTGTGGTGTATACATTCTAATAGCAAAGTTCCTCATGAATCTACTAGGATCCATGATGATTCTATGAACCCCTTACCACTTGGACTAAATAACAACCAGTATTTATAGACTAATAAAAAAAGAATGTGCTTGAGAATAAAAATGGATTTCGGAATGGTAATAAACAACATAAAAATACTTCTGTTGTAATAAATAAATCAATGAAGAGAAGTGGAAAATTATGATTCAGTAGCCAATTATAATGTTGGCAGTAAAATCTTATGAGAAATGAGGGCATCAGTACAACAAACAGGGATTTGAATGAGCAGTGTACAGGGGCATATCACATTAGGGCAATAAATGGGGTACTGGAAATAAAATAGAAATAGGCAAAATACCTGTTTCAGTTAGGAAGTGGGAGGATATAACAGAATCACTTAGTGTAAACAGCCATGAGGAATGCATGCAGTGAAGAGCCATATATTGTTTGTTCCAGCTAAACTACTACATTTGTGCTGTACTTTGGCAAATGTAAAATTATTCATGAAGCAATAAGATTTGAATTACTTTATATAAATTAAACATAGAAATGTTATTAAAAAATTACTAAACTGAGTTGCTTTGTGCTAAATTGTACAAGGCATTTGTATGTCTATAAAGGAGATCAGGAATTGCTAAGCAAGCCAGTAGCTAATAGATACTACACATAAGCAAACTAAAGCAGCTCTTAATAATTTAAGGAGTAATAATGATGCAACAGTTACTTAAGCTGACAAAGCTGGAGTCATTAGTAATCTGAATGATGACTAATATGTAGTCTAATCATGACGTTTCCAAAGTTATTCCAAATATGAAGTACAGGCTGTCATACAGTACGGGAATGTCTTACTACATGAACTTTTACTGAATAGTTACAGAAGGCTATGGAAGTGATTCTTTGGTGTCCTATCCTCTGTTTGTTGAACCTTTGAGACCTACAATAGTTGGTAAAAAAATGATTCACAAAGCTGTGGAGGAACTACCTCGCAGGCATACAGTGAGCCATTGGGGATGGATAGCTGAACTTCTAGCTATATACATGTAACATGTGTTTAAAGTTCGTATTTTAAAGTCAAATTAAAGACAGAGTTGATTTTTAGGAAAAATTATTTAAAAGCATGGATGAAGCTGCTGTATCTCTGCACAATACTAGATTCATTACAGTCAGTATTCAGTCACTGCATGTAGTTATACAGCATGAAGATGATATAGATGCAACTGTAGTGGTGGTGCTGCGGTAGCGTTGTCACCTCACAGTAGGACGTTGTCCTATTCGATTCTCAGCTAGAGTGTCTTCTGTGTGGAGACATGCGTAAATGGGCGTACCTTCACTGAAGGTTGTGTGTCAGGGCCGGCAACCCGGCACGTAAAAATCTACTGCCAATCATTAGCGGACCTGAGTTCCACTGTGGCGACCCCTAACCAGGAAAAGCCAAAAGACACAACAACAACACCAACATGTTGGTTATTATGTAGGATGCAAACTTAAAGTAATATATTGATTGATACAGTTTACAAACTATTTTTTGAGTTATAGCATCTTTGTTTTTGAAAATAATATGTAACATCAAATTCATCCTGCAGCAATGGTACCAGTTATGAACCCTAGCTATGCTAATGAGAATATGGGGAAATGGGAAACAGCTTATTCATAACTCATAATAATGAATGCACATAACTGGATATTTTAGATTTACTGTTGATATTTGTATTATGTGGAAGGGAACAGACAAGAAATAAAATGCGTTCCTAGATTATAAGAGGAATTCTAGTAGTCTGTTGTCCTTCACAGCTGAAGTTGGTTATGACTATATCAACTTTTAGGGTATCAGTGTTTTAAAGAAATGCAGCACCTTACAAACAAGCACATATTACAGACTTGCTGAAAAGACTAATTTACATGCAACAAGTCTGTATCTGAGTTTAAGGACAATATTATTAAGTTGCAGATAGGCCCACGTAGCTAAGAACTGAAGATGGTGTACTGACAGAAATGCACACGGCAAGGATGTAGAAATCATAAATTCTGTAAATAAAAAGTATGGACCTTATTAGTATAAGTATCGGCAGTTTGGTGGAGCAAGGTAATAAACCAAACATATAAAAATGAATTTGTATTAAAACGCAATTACTGAAAAATGGAAATGAAAATTAAAACCAACTATACTTGAAATAGTGAATATTGTAACAAAGATAAAAGAACAGGAAGTGAGATCTTTAGAAAAGGGTAGGAGTAAATTACAGAGATAAAATGGAAATTATGAGAACAATACATGCAAAAAAGGTTTTGAGGAAGAATGAGGTTTAAGAAAAGGCAGGAAATGAATAATTTATATAACATTGTTTAGATTATATATCACATATATTGATATATATCCTAGAATGTTTGTTAATGTGAAGTTGTTAATATGGTTTGATTACTTTTATATAAATGCAAGTTTGCCTATGTCACAAGTGATAATTCAATAAAAGTGTTTAAAAAAAGAATTTATTTGTACTACAGTTCTCCATGAATATGCTTCAATCAGAAACATCATTATGAATAACTGTAAGGTATTGCCAGGAGACCCACAACTACTGTAACTAACAAGTAAGGGTCTTCATTTTACTTACCACAGTGACATTATAAACAGTGAAGAATACCACTGATAAAAAGGGGAGCACATACATGAGGGACATGTCATTACTGAAAATATTTGACGAAAACAGACGAGCATGTATCCATCACTAATCTGTCAGGAAGTAGAAAGAAAGGTTTACAAGCATTACTATGTTAAAATAAGAATAAAAAAAGTGATCTATGTAAAAATTTTCTGGACAACAACAAACATACTGATTCATATTGCTGACAACAGACAAACTTCATGACTCCAGTGTATGGCTTTGTACTCACTACCAGTGTAAGGCTTTGTACTCACCACCAGTGTATGGCTTTGTACTCACCACCAGTGTATGGCTTTGTACTCACCACCAGTGTAAGGCTTTGTACTCACCACCAGTGTATGGCTTTGTACTCACCACCAGTGTATGGCTTTGTACTCACCACCGGTGTATGGCTTTGTACTCACCACCAGTGTATGGCTTTGTACTCACCACCGGTGTATGGCTTTGTACTCACCACCGGTGTATGGCTTTGTACTCACCACCGGTGTATGGCTTTGTACACACCACCAGTGTATGTATTTACTCACCACCAGTGTATGGTTTTGTGCTCACCACCGGTGTATGGCTTTGTTCACACTACCAGTGTATGGCTTTGTACTCACCACCAGTGTATGGCTTTGTTCACACCACCAGTGTATGGCTTTGTACTCACCACTGGTGTATGGCTTTGTACTCACCACCAGTGTATGTATTTACTCACCACCAGTGTAAGGTTTTGTACTCACCACCAGTGTATGGTTTTGTACTCACCACCAGTGTATGGATTTGTACTCACCACTGGTGTATGTCTTTGTACACACCACCAGTGTATGTATTTACTCACCACCAGTGTAAGACTTTGTACTCACCACCAGTGTAAGGCTTTGTACTCACCACCAGTGTATGGCTTTGTACTCATCACCAGTGTATGTATTTACTCACCACCAGTGTAAGGTTTTGTACTCACCACCAGTGTATGGTTTTGTACTCACCACCAGTGTATGGCTTTGTACTCACCACCGGTGTATGTCTTTGTACACACCACCAGTGTATGTATTTACTCACCACCAGTGTAAGGTTTTGTACTCACCACCAGTGTATGGCTTTGTACTCACCACCAGTGTATGGCTTTGTACTCACCACCGGTGTATGGCTTTGACTCACCACCACTTTATGGCTTTGTACTCACCACCGGTGTATGGCTTTGTACTCACCACCAGTGTATGGCTTTGTACACACCACCAGTGTATGTATTTACTCACCACCAGTGTAAGGTTTTGTACTTACCACCAGTGTATGGTTTTGTATTCACCACCGGTGTATGGCTTTGTACTCACCACCGGTGTATGGCTTTGTACTCACCACCAGTGTAAGGCTTTGTACTCACCACCAGTGTATGGCTTTGTACTCACCACCAGTGTATGGTTTTGTACTCACCACCAGTGTATGGCTTTGTACTCACCACCGGTGTATGTCTTTGTACACACCACCAGTGTATGTATTTACTCATTACCAGTGTAAGGCTTTGTACTCACCACCAGTGTAAGGCTTTGTACTCACCACCAGTGTATGGCTTTGTACTCACCACCAGTGTATGTATTTACTCACCACCAGTGTAAGGTTTTGAACTCACCACCAGTGTATGGCTTTGTACTCACCAACAGTGTATGGCTTTGTACTCACCACCGGTGTATGGCTTTGTACTCACCACCGGTGTATGGCTTTGTACACACCACCAGTGTATGTATTTACTCACCACCAGTGTAAGGTTTTGTACTTACCACCAGTGTATGGTTTTGTGCTCACCACCGGTGTATGGCTTTGTTCACACTACCAGTGTATGGCTTTGTACTCACCACCAGTGTATGGCTTTGTTCACACCACCAGTGTATGGCTTTGTACTCACCACTGGTGTATGGCTTTGTACACACCACCAGTGTATGTATTTACTAACCACCAGTGTAAGGCTTTGTACTCACCACCAGTGTAAGGCTTTGCACTCACCACCAGTGTATGGCTTTGTACTCACCACCAGTGTATGTATTTACTCACCACCAGTGTAAGGTTTTGTTCTCACCACTAGTGTATGGTTTTGTACTCACCACCAGTGTATGGCTTTGTACTCACCACTGGTGTATGTCTTTGTACACACCACCAGTGTATGTATTTACTCACCACCAGTGTAAGGTTTTGTACTCACCACCAGTGTATGGCTTTGTACTCACCACCAGTGTATGGCTTTCTACTCACCACCAGTGTATGGTTTTGTACTCACCACCGGTGTATGGCTTTGTACTCACCACCAGTGTATGGCTTTGTACTCACCACCGGTGTATGGCTTTGTACTCACCACCGGTGTATGGCTTTGTACACACCACCAGTGTATGTATTTACTCACCACCAGTGTAAGGTTTTGTACTTACCACCAGTGTATGGTTTTGTGTTCACCACCAGTGTATGGCTTTGTACTCACCACCGGTGTATGGTTTTGTACTCACCACCAGTGTAAGGCTTTGTACTCACCACCAGTGTATGGCTTTGTACTCACCACCAGTGTATGGCTTTGTACTCACCACTGGTGTATGGCTTTGTACTCACCACCGGTGTATGGCTTTATACTCACCACCGGTGTATGTATTTACTCACCACCAGTGTAAGGTTTTGTACTTACCACCAGTGTATGGTTTTGTGCTCATCACCGGTGTATGGCTTTGTTCACACTACCAGTGTATGGCTTTGTACTCACCACCAGTGTATGGCTTTGTTCACACCACCAGTGTATGGCTTTGTACTCACCACTGGTGTATGGCTTTGTTCACACCACCAGTGTATGGCTTTGTACTCACCACCAGTGTATGGCTTTGTACTCCCCACCGGTGTATGGCTTTTTTCACACCACCAGTGTATGGATTTGTACTCACCACCGGTGTATGACTTTGTACACACCACCAGTGTATGTATTTACTCACCACCAGTGTATGGCTTTGTACTCACCACCGGTGTATGGCTTTACTCACCACCAGTGTATGGCTTTGTACTCACCACAAGTGTATGTCTTTGTACTCACCACTGGTTATGGCTTTGTACTCACCACTGGTGTATGGCTTTACTCACCACCAGTTTATCGTTTTCTACACACCACCAGTGTATGGCTTTGTACTCACCCTCAGTGTATGGCTTTGTACTCACCACCAGTGTATGTATTTACTCACCACCAGTGTAAGGTTTTGTTCTCACCACTAGTGTATGGTTTTGTACTCACCACCAGTGTATGGCTTTGTACTCACCACTGGTGTATGTCTTTGTACACACCACCAGTGTATGTATTTACTCACCACCAGTGTAAGGTTTTGTACTCACCACCAGTGTATGGCTTTGTACTCACCACCAGTGTATGGCTTTCTACTCACCACCAGTGTATGGCTTTGTACTCACCACCGGTGTATGGCTTTGTACTCACCACCAGTGTATGGCTTTGTACTCACCACCGGTGTATGGCTTTGTACTCACCACCGGTGTATGGCTTTGTACACACCACCAGTGTATGTATTTACTCACCACCAGTGTAAGGTTTTGTACTTACCACCAGTGTATGGTTTTGTGTTCACCACCAGTGTATGGCTTTGTACTCACCACCGGTGTATGGTTTTGTACTCACCACCAGTGTAAGGCTTTGTACTCACCACCAGTGTATGGCTTTGTACTCACCACCAGTGTATGGCTTTGTACTCACCACCGGTGTATGGCTTTGTACTCACCACCGGTGTATGGCTTTATACTCACCACCGGTGTATGTATTTACTCACCACCAGTGTAAGGTTTTGTACTTACCACCAGTGTATGGTTTTGTGCTCATCACCGGTGTATGGCTTTGTTCACACTACCAGTGTATGGCTTTGTACTCACCACCAGTGTATGGCTTTGTTCACACCACCAGTGTATGGCTTTCTACTCACCACCAGTGTATGGCTTTGTACTCACCACCGGTGTATGGCTTTGTACTCACCACCAGTGTATGGCTTTGTACTCACCACCGGTGTATGGCTTTGTACTCACCACCGGTGTATGGCTTTGTACACACCACCAGTGTATGTATTTACTCACCACCAGTGTAAGGTTTTGTACTTACCACCAGTGTATGGTTTTGTGTTCACCACCAGTGTATGGCTTTGTACTCACCACCGGTGTATGGTTTTGTACTCACCACCAGTGTAAGGCTTTGTACTCACCACCAGTGTATGGCTTTGTACTCACCACCAGTGTATGGCTTTGTACTCACCACCGGTGTATGGCTTTGTACTCACCACCGGTGTATGGCTTTATACTCACCACCGGTGTATGTATTTACTCACCACCAGTGTAAGGTTTTGTACTTACCCCCAGTGTATGGTTTTGTGCTCATCACCGGTGTATGGCTTTGTTCACACTACCAGTGTATGGCTTTGTACTCACCACCAGTGTATGGCTTTGTTCACACCACCAGTGTATGGCTTTGTACTCACCACTGGTGTATGGCTTTGTTCACACCACCAGTGTATGGCTTTGTACTCACCACCAGTGTATGGCTTTGTACTCCCCACCAGTGTATGGCTTTTTTCACACCACCAGTGTATGGATTTGTACTCACCACCGGTGTATGACTTTGTACACACCACCAGTGTATGTATTTACTCACCACCAGTGTATGGCTTTGTACTCACCACCGGTGTATGGCTTTACTCACCACCAGTGTATGGCTTTGTACTCACCACAAGTGTATGTCTTTGTACTCACCACTGGTTATGGCTTTGTACTCACCACTGGTGTATGGCTTTACTCACCACCAGTTTATCGTTTTCTACACACCACCAGTGTATGGCTTTGTACTCACCCTCAGTGTATGGCTTTGTACTCACCACCATTATATGGCTTTACTCACCACCAGTGTACAGCTTTGTACTCACCACCATTGTATGGCTTTACTCACCACCGGTGTATGGCTTTGTACTCACCACCAGTGTATGGCTTTGTATACACCACCAGTGTATGGCTTTGTACTCACCACCAGTGTATGGCTTTGTATACACCACCAGTGTATGGCTTTACTCACCACCATTGTATGGCTTTGTACTCACCACCAGTGTATGGTTTTGTACTCACCATCAGTGTATGGCTTTATATTCACCACCAGTGTACTCACCACTGGTGTATGGCTTTGTACTCACCACCAGTGTATGGCTTTGTACTCACCACTGGTGTATGGCTTTGTACACACCACCAGTGTATGGCTTTGTACTCACCACCAGTGTAAGGCTTTGTACTCATCACCAGTGTATGGCTTTGTACTTACCACCAGTGTATGTATGCGTTTACTCACCACCAGTGTAGGGCTTTGTACTCACCACCGTTGTATGGCTTTACTCACCACCAGTGTATGGCTTTGTACTCACCACCATTATATGGCTTTACTTACCACCGGTGTATGGCTTTGTACTCACCACCAGTGTATGGCTTTGTATACACCACCAGTGTATGGCTTTACTCACCACCATTGTATGGCTTTGTCCTCACCATCAGTGTATGGCTTTGTACTCACCATTAGTGTATGGCTTTTTACTCACCACCATATATTGTATATGTTTATCGGAGAATCCTGTCTTTGATATAAGAAACACAAGTTTAATATTCAATCATGAATGATATAGGCTTGACTCATGAAGTCCATTTTTGTGATTCCAGATGGTGTCATACCAGAGATTGATTAAGTGCATGCAGACTATGTTTCACAGCTCTGTGACATGTCAAACCAATAAATTGTTCGTACTCGCAGATGTCAGAAATATCAACACAGCTGTGGCCAGCACTTAATACAGATTTCACATATGATCATTTGGTGAACATTTTCTATTTACATTTGTGAAATGCACAGTTTTCTGAAGACCAAATGACGATTGTCCAAATAACCCTTACTTATTTGCATGATAAAATGAAGGGCATAAGCATATCAGCAAATTAGTAATTACCAGACAGACTGTTGAAAACTAAAAAGTGCAAAAGCTCAAAGTAATACATGCTGAAATAACAATTCACTAATAAGATATCATTGCTGCATCAGACAGCAAACAACTATATCTATGCTGACATTTCAAATCTAAAGAAGGATTTCATATCAAAAAGCAACAAGCATGAACTGATTACTGAGAAATCCAGGAAGAAACAACACCAATAAAAGTTTAAGTGTTATTGTTTGAAAGGACAGTTCCACAACCTCACAAAAATAGATTTCTTTGTAATTGTGTCCCTTTGGGAGACTCTCTGCACCCTCTACCTATATGAAATCATTTCCTAGGTCAATGCACTACTTATATGAAATCATTTCCTAGGTCAATGCCCATAGGGGAAGCTAGGACAGTATTTTAGAGAATCAGCACAGCACCCTATCAGCTGGGATAAGCCATGAGTTACAAGGTTGGCCTTCATAAAACCATGCAATTCCCATCTGTAACCAGGTAATGATCACCAGTAAATAATGGACAGGACCGTAGAAATCAACATTAGGGTCTGGTCATGGCTGAGGGGGTAATTTTGACATTTGCATGCCTCCTGGGATTTTACTGTGTCCACTGGTTTGAGGAAGCCACATGATAGTGACATATAATCTCTACATACCTGTCAGTCAATATCTGGAAACTAAATCTTTTCTCATACGTGTGCCTTTGTATTTACTGTCCTGTTGTTGTATCTTTCGGCTTTTCCCGGTTAGGGGTCGCCACAGCGGAACTCCGGTCCGCTAATGATTGGCAGTAGATTTTTACGTGCCGAGTTGCCAGCCCTGATGCACAACCTTCAACGAAGGTACGCCCATTCACGCATGTCTCCACACAGAAGACGCTCTAGCTGAGAATCGAACAGGACAACGTCTTACTGTGAGGCGACAACGGTACCGCAGCACCACCACCGCAGTTGTTTACTGTCCTGTAGTTGATCTCATTCTTGAGCTGTAAAACAATATCCTCATGGATGACTAGTAGCAAATCCCGCCCAAATAAAGACTGACAATGTAACTTATGCACACCCCTATTGCATACTTAATGAATATTCATTACATATGTGGTCACCACACAGATGGTGTGTAATAAATATTCATAAAGCAAGCCATTTCTGACAGCATCATTATTACTCCAGCTCACTTACAAAAGGTATTTAATAAATGCACATGTTCTGAAATATATGAAGTATGAAATACTTGATGTCTGGCATTATTCACTGACTGTAACCATTGGCAATTTATCAGAAAAATAAATAATTTTATTACAAACAAGACAAAAGGGGAAAAAAGGGAAAATTAGGGATGTTCTATAGAAAAAGAGGGATATGTGGGAGGAGTATGTTCTGTAATCTTTTCTTACTGTTTGTACTCCATCCTGGCATTCTGCTGGGAACCTGTGTGCAGAATACTGGCATTATAACTGGCATACATCTTAACTACTTTGCTGAAGAATTAGAAACAAAGCAAAAAATGGAGGGACAAAGACCAAGAATCAGGACAATTTTTAAATATTACTCTAATGCACAAGAAAATATTTTTTTTCAAGGGATAGAGCAAAAATATGAGACAAATCAGGGAAAGTCCTCAAAATCAGGGTAAGCCACTGGGAATCTTGGTTTATGAATATTAATGAGCTAATGGAGTTAAAGAATATTCTTAAGCAGCTTATTTGTCCCGCAACATGTACAAATATATTACTTCAAGCAGGCGACATGTCAATCAAAATTAATATATGCATGTCATAATGGTTTTGCACATGTCAATCACATTAGACACACCCAAAGCTCTGTGAACTGAAGAAGGGACAGTGTTCAGTGTTCTACACTTATGCCTCATCATCTTATAATGACCAAGTTATTATAAATATGGTTCCTTCCAGTATGCATTTCCAACTGAAAGAAGCAAAAAGTTCACCTTGGCATTTAAAATCCCTCATAAGTATGGAAACATTTTACATTTCTTTACAGATTGTGTGCAACAATTTTAACAAAATGCTATTAATTGCTGGAGGTATGGATCATTTCTTGTTTTAGTCTGTATTTTTCTAATTTGTGGACTTTTGTAGCTACGTTTAATGTAATTAAGTCAATATACTTCCCTGCCACTCTGCATTCCTCACTGGCTACCAACCCACCTATCCACAGGTAAGTGGGCATCTTTGCCTTTGCCTTCTATACAGCAAAATATCTGCTTATTCAGGTTTATTAGTACTTTGTCAACCTCACATTTAATGCTAAAGGGCATTAAATTTTGAGGCTGACATTTAGGCTTTACTGACTTGTCTACATATGTATTATATAGAGAGACTTTCAACTTGAGTTTGGCACCAATTGTCTCTATATGGTATTCCTATAGACTGTCACTGACACATTTTCTTTTGGATTATTGGTCAGAGAAGTTAGTGTCTTGCTTAACCCTGATTTCTCTGCAGTTATATCATTCAACATAGGATGTCAAAATTATGGCCTGATACAGCTATGAATTTCTATGCTGTAGAAGTATTAACTCAGAATGGCTATAATTTATGTTTTTGCACTTTTTAGTTTTAATGCTGTATCTATAGGTTATTACTTTGTTGAGATAGGTATGCCTTCCATTTTATCTTTTAATATGCCAAGCAGTGAGGGTTATTTCCTGCCTAAAGCAGCAGATTTGGTTCCTCTGGTATGTTTCATCTTCTTTCATTATGCTGCTGTTGTTCTGTTTTCTTGTCGACTGCCATTGAGTTAACCAATGGTCATAGTTAGGTACTGACTGATCTCTTACTTTATCAGGCTGCTTATATCTTATCTATTCATTTAGAAGGGAGAAGTTTTGCTGTAGTCAGTTACAAGTCTCCTTTTTTCACCCTACTAGTTTGGATTGCTATGTTTGGTTACGTTGGATATACAGAGGATTTGCTTTTAATACTCTTGAAGAGTTGGGTCATCTTCTGTTGGCATTTCTAATATTGTTACTTTTTCCCAGGCTTTATGTTCATTGTCTGTTCTGTGGGAGGTGTGGACCCATGACCTGCTTTTAACCTTACTTGGTTTCCTGCATACTGCATTGAACTTTATCTGTTGTTAGTGGGCTAGGCTAAGATATGCCTAGACTTTAGGAGCTGAGATTCCACACATCCAGTAATCTGGATTATTTGACCCTGTTTACTCATGTTGGCTGGCCATGGAAGGATGAACCATTTAATTGGTAAACTGAAGACCTGTTGCAGTTGTGTGGCATTCTTCCTGGATGTTTTTGTTGTCTTTGTATTTATGAATGTGTCTTTACAGCATTTTCTATTATTTGTAATATAAGTTTTTTTCTGAAACATTATATTCAGTGTTTGGAACAATAACATTTTGGTGAAATTCTCTGAACATCGACATTTTTTAATCAAATTTTTAACTTAACACTTGCCTATCTCTGTTGCTAAGAGAGGTAAATAGCTATAACTCAGGTGATTCACATCTAAATAGTGGTTCAAGAGATGAAAGACCTAGGCAGGGGATGATGGGAGTGACTAACTGCTGCTGACATGCTCACATTGGAGGATGAGGCAGGTGATTTCCAGTTAATCAAATACCAATATACAAGTGAAGGCCTGCACAACATCAAAATGCCCAGGATCTTGGCTTAGCAATCTCAAGCCAGTGACAGTAGACCTTAGTATCATGTGAATGGAAGTGTGTTGGGAACCCTATGATGATGATGATGATGATGTGGGTTTGTATGACAGCTACTGGGGAGATGTGTAGTTTTGTAGACCTTACATGAACATGCCTTCTTTTGCCAGGATTCCAGTGAGAGTACAAACCACCTCCTGGGCTGCCTGAATTACAGCCCCTCTAGTCACCTCTCCCTGTCATATTGTGGATTCCCCTATAGACAGCAACTATGAGCTGTGCAACTAATTTTATTTAGTTAATACAAATAAAAAAAAAACACAAGAATGAACAGACCGGTTTCGGCTATGGTGTTTACCTAGCCTTCATCAGTGTAAGTTTGCAGAAACATCTTGAAGTTCATATATACGTATGAAAATAATTAATCACAGAATTTCATTGGTGAGCTCATGAATATGCATGAATATACCAAATCATAAATATTCATTATTACCAGGCTGGAATAGTCCACCTAATTTCACAATCCATTTTTTCTCTTTTGCATTTAGTTTGCTGTGCCATCCAGATTTATTGGATCTGTCACCTACTATTTTATCAATGATGGTGAAATGAAACTTTGCTGTGGTATGTTTGAGAGTATGTTTATAAAGGGTATTGCTCATTCTCTTCCATTTGACATCACTAAGGTGTTCAGAATACGTAATCTGAGAGGTCTGGATGTTTGTCCTATGCAAAATGCATGACAACTGCAGGAAGCCATGTAAATAATTCAATCTGTGCTGCAATTTGCAAAAAACTTAATGTCAAATATAATACTGCAATTGCTACTGGAAAATTGTTTGGTTTTCAACACGTTTGCAATGGCTGCAATGTCCACATGGCATGCAGCCCGCTAATTTGTCTCCAGAGATTAAAGTTTGAGTCATGTTATGATTAATGGCATCATAATGGTGTTTATAGGGGTTGAAATGAGATCCAAGATTTTTCCCTTTTCTGAATGAGAACTTACAGGTGTCAGATAAATGTTGTGACAAAAAGTTGTCAGCTAAGAGGATGTTCCAATGTCATCTGATGGCATCAATGACTCTATTGGTATTCCTACCATATGTGGTAATGAATCATAAAGTATTGTTTGTGTTTTGTGATTTTTGTTTGTATTTAAGAAGGTCCTCTCTGTCTAAATTTGCAGCAACATTGCTTGCTGTATGTACATAGCCCATGCTATAACCCCTTTCTTAAAACCTGGACACTTAATGGTCATCAATCAGGGAGGCAAAAAAAGAACCTAGAAAAAATAACTTAGCACTTAAACATCTCTGTATTTCAAACTTAGGCTTCCTATAAATTGATAAGTATATGTTATCATATGACTAAATGGGAATTTATCAGTGGACGTTGTGCTTTTATAAAGTTGCTGATTGTTCTTGCAGCATATCTTGAGTTTTGAAAAGGGACTTTTAGTGCAGTTTTCAGTCTGGTTAAGTTTTTAGAGTCTGGTATAGTTTATCTGATCTTTAAATGATGCTGAACACTGTAAATAATTTTTAATAATTTCTGGTGGTGCTTTTATATTTAACAACTAGTCTGCTAAATTCTGTCAGTCTTGCTGTTAATTGTGAATTATTTTATTTCCATGCAGAAAGAGTGGGGAGTGTTTTCCTCTCTCCTTATGCAACAGAAAAAGTTTTATATAAAACTACATATTAGTTCTGTATACCCAGTTATAATATATTTTGAAAATCAGCTAGAATTTAGTTGTAATATACTTAATGTTTTTTGTAGTGCATTTAAACTTTTTTGTAATATGAAACTCCTTTTTATAGCTGACCTTCTGATCCCCCCAGTTGCCATTCCTTTACTTTCCTTGATTTATTGTTAGTTGGGACAAAATAAGAGTCATAGCACTGTGACAGGCTGGGCATGGCTTTTGTATACCCTGGTATGGGTGGTCACATCCTATTTAGGGTAATTAATACCACCAAGTTGTGAACCCTAGTCTTGGTAGTTTTCCCTCTCTTATGCTTACCTTTGGCCCTGATTACAGCTTATGTATATATATATATATATATATATATATATATAGAGAGAGAGAGATAGATAGATAGATAGATAGATAGATAGATAGATAGATAGATAGATATAGCTAGATATATACATATAATTGATAAGTCCATTCAAAAGAAGGCTGGCTTGGTCTCAGACTTGATTCATTAAATAAGGTAGGCCTGCCATTTATCATAAAAACCTAATCAGACAACAGGTCATCTAGCTACAGCCATCT
>NC_056728.1:1462094186-1462126686 GCF_019279795.1 Protopterus annectens
TTTGGATCTTGGAAGCAGGGCTCGGACTTGACCTTGTAATGTTTGGATCCTTTCGATAGGAAGGAAGATGCGCATCAATTTTGAGTCTATCTCTGCTCCTATGAATCTTATGCGCTGAGAGGGCAGCAAGACAGACTTTGACCAATTGAATGTAATTCCCAGGGAAGCACCCAGGGAAATGGTGGCTTGAAGGTTGTCTAATAGTAGATGCCTGGTGGTGGCAGTCAGGAGCCAGTCGTCCAGATAGGGAAACACTTGGAATCCGAGACTCCTCAGGTGAGCAGTCACTACTGCCAAACACTTGGTGAACACCCTGGGGGCTGTGGTGAGACCAAAGGGCAGTGCACAAAATTGGAAATGACTGTCTCCCAGGCTGAAGTGCAGATACCTCCTGGACGCCTGATGTATCGGTATGTGATAATAGGCGTCCTTGAGATCTATGGAGCACATCCAAACATCCTTCTCCAACAACGGGAGAATGGATTGTAAAGTGACCATTCGGAATTTGGATTTCATGACGGACTGGTTTAGTTTGCTGAGATCCAATATGGGTCTCAGGTCCCCTGTCTTTTTTGGCACTAAAAAGAACCTTGAGTAATTTCTGGATCCGATCTGGTCTGTGGGGACCGGTTGGATGACTCCTTTTTCTAGCAGCTTTGAAGCTTCTGCGGCTGCAATTTCCCTTTGACTGGGTGGTGGGTCCGGGATTTTTTTGGACGGTGGAGGTGAGTGTGTGAAGGGAATGGTGTAACCTCCGGCAATAATCCGAAGCACCCATCTGTCCTGAGTAATGGACTCCCAGGCTTTTAGATGCTTGGCAAAACGGCACCCGACTGGCTCCGGAGCAGCACAGCCGGGCAATCCCTCATGAAGTGTGGGAGGCTGAAGAGCCACGAAAGGACTCGCGGTCTCCAGTGTTGCGGGGCCCCCTGCCGCCTCTTGGACGGCGTCTCCCAGAAAAATTTCCCCGTCCTCTGCCTCTGGAAGGGGAATCTTCCTGCTGTTGAGGAAAGAACTTCTGTGATTTGTGGAACCACATCTTCCCTCCTCTTTTAGCCTTGGGATAAGGCCGAAAGGGAGTGGAATAACGTGCTCCTATGGCAGATAAAGTTTTTCCCTCTTGCTCACAGCGGGTAAGAGTGTCTTTTACCTTAGGTCCAAACAAAGAGGACCCATCAAAGGGAGCGTCGGCGAAGGAAGACTTGAAGGCCTCCGCGAAATGACACAAACGGAGCCAGGCTTGTCTCCGTAGAGTCACGCCTGTGCCTGCCGCTCTGCCCGCCCCTTTGGCCGCATATGAAATGAGCCTCATGGACGAGTTAGAAATCGAGGTAAGGATAGCCAACTGAGAGCTAACCGACTGGGCTAGCTGCTCAGGTAGGTTACCTGAGAGGGAATCTGACAGCTCCTTGACCAGATCCCTCTGTAGTCTGGTGAAATGTGCCAAATAATTCAGGGACCTTAGAGTAAAGGCCGCTGAAGTCAGGGTGCGCTTCCCGTACCGGTCCATGCTCCTAGACTCCCTATTAGGAGGATGGACGGACGTTGAAGCCTCTGCCACGTCCTGCTGTGTAGCAGATGCCACCACCATGGCATCTACAGCCACGCCTTTCGTCAAGAACTCCTTCTCGGGTGGGGCAGACAAAAATTTGTTAGGGCGAGAAGGCACTGGTTCCACAGTATCTGGATGTTCCCACGCCCTCCGACAAACCAAATCCAGGAGCTCGTCGAAGGGCGGAGACACCCAGGAGGCGGAGGGCTGAGCCCCAAAGGCCTTGAGAAGCACTGACTCATCCGCGGTGGGGGGTTTGGATATCCAGCCACCTCATTGCTTAAGGATCTCTAGAATGTCTGCAAATGAGACATCATCCGAGGACGACTTTGGGGACCCCTCCGCATCATCAAGATCAGTGTCCGATGTAAGAGACTCGGGGGAGTCCACGTGCTTCCTCTTGCATGATCTCTTCCTTGGGGGCTCTTCCGAAGACAACTCCGAAGAACGCTCAGGAGGAGGGGAACCCCCAGTGGGGGTAACCTCAGGCCCCGGGGCTCCGCTGCCTAGAGACAGGGGAACTGCCAAAGACCCAGTCTCCATGCCCAGGGAAGGTGCCGGTAAAGCCGTAGAGATGGCCGAAGAAGACTTGGCCAAGGCACTCCTCATAGCTCTGAAAGCCAGACCCCCAGAATCCTGGGAATGTCCGGTCCCCGGAGCCATGATAGCAGACGGAAGTCCCACGGCGGCACCGAGAGGGAGGCTCGGAACCGACAGCATTGGTCCCAGCGTCACCCCGGGTCCGGCCGAAGAAGTCCGTGTGCTAAACTCGGACCAAGGCCGGGTTGGAGTAAGGGTCGGAGCCGACCCTAGGATCTCCACTGGCTCCATCAGCACCTGCTCCGACGGAGCCGAAGTGGTCGGAGGAGGAATGGCAATGGAGTGGGCTATCGGCTCCGAAGCCAATTGGGTTGGAGCCGAAACAAATTTTTGAAAGACTGGGGACTGGAACAGTCTTTGGAGCACCCTGTCTATGTCCGAATCTGACATCCTCGATGACCTAGAGGAGACCGAACGGGTTCGAGTAGGCCTCTCCAATGGCCCCAAGGGACTAGGGGACCGGCTCCGAGGCGACTCGATAACTATCGGCGCCGAAGGAATGCACAAACCAATTTTCATTGGTGCCGAGGAGGACTTCGGCGCCGAGGAGGAAGTGTCTGAGCGGACAACCTTCATCGGCTCCGAGATCAGTGGAGCCGATGAAGGTGACCCGCCTCTCGATGCCCCAGCCATCGGCTCCGAAGCCAGAGGAGTCGAGACTGGAGGCATCGAGGCAGACCGTTCCGCCCTCGGCTCCGAAGTCCTTGGAGCCGAAGGAGAAGCCTGCCTATGTCTTTTGGCGGTCGGGTCCGACGGACTGGTCGGAGCCGACACCCTTTTCTTTTTAGCAGGAGAAGGAGAGGACGCTAATGCTTCTTCAAAAGAGGGTTTTATAAGGCCTTTCAAAATAAGTTTATTTTTCCTCTCTTGGAGGACCCTCGAGGAAAAAGCGTGACACACGCTGCAGGACTCCTGCAAATGTTTGGCGCCCAAACAATATACACAGAGAGTGGTCATCCGTGATAGACATTTTAAAACTGCACTTAGTGCACTTCTTAAAGCCCGAAGGCCTAGGAGCCTGAGACATTATAACCACAACTCAGTAACTCTCTCACAGAAAAAGCCTACTATCCTTATTGTCTATCTAAATAGACTGACACTATAAAGATTAGCTTACGGTTTAGAATGACAGTCTGATAACAACAGGGAATATAATTCAAGGGGATCCTAGAACCCCTAAGGATTTGAAAGGGATTGACTGACAGGGAAGGCCCTACAGATCAAGGGGGCCTGTAGCCAGAACAAACACCCAATCACACACAAATTTTCCAAAAAAAATTCCCAGTCACACACAAAAGTAC
This sequence comes from Protopterus annectens, assembly GCF_019279795.1. NCBI lineage: Eukaryota > Metazoa > Chordata > Ceratodontiformes > Protopteridae > Protopterus > Protopterus annectens. Next base: position 1,462,097,640 of record NC_056728.1, read on the forward strand.
AGACTAGCTGTTAAAACAGCTTTTTGTAAAAGAAATCGCAAATTCCTGACAGAAAAAGTTAGTGAAAAAACACTACTTAGCTCAGCCAGCTCGAGACCACGTCTTTGCTAGTTAGCGGCAAACGAGATCTGGGGGACTGGTAGTGGTGCATCCTGGGATATAGTAAGCTCAGCCAATAAGAGACTTCGCTCTTTGGCATAAGCGTGCCGAGTCGGAGCCGAGGGATCGGCTCCGAACCCATCAGTCAGAATGTAGGCGAGATAGGATCACATAACATATGTTGTTCTATCTTTCAAGTTTGCTAGTTGATGCAAATTTCTTGTGCAGGGAGGCATTACCCTGCTAGTTTGATTTGCAGATGTCAAGGGTTGGGCTGGGAAAGTTCTGCAGCACTGCCACAAAGCACTGTCCAGGGAATTTCAAAAGAATGAAAGAAAAGTTTGAAACTGTGTGTAAAAAATGTTATATTACAGAACACTCTTCAGATTCAGTAGTACATTTTGACTCAGGATGTACTGCTAAATCAGATCAGAAGGAGTGTTCTGTACCCATTTTAGTGGTGTGTTTTCATGATTTCAATCCACACCTCCCTCAACTGTCCTTCATTTTGCAGAATTTCCCTGATTTTGCCTCATAATTTTGTCTTGTCCCTTGTAAAAATTCTCTCAACTATCAAGGTGAGAAAATCGGATTATAGTCTGTGATAGACTATGTCAGTAACTGTGGTGGTAGTAGCAACACAAAACATAGAAGGTCATACTCTTATTGCTCAGAAATGACTATTAGTGCAAAACCTGCCATTCAATTGCCAAGAGCTTTGCAGAATGTCCAGATTTTTGCCTCATATTTTTGGGTTGTTTAAAAATCTGTTCCTGCTTTGTCTTTGACTCTTAATCTAGGAAGTTGAGAGTGCAAAGCGGGTTGCATCTGGTTGCACTGGATGGTTTTAACAGTAGTGAGCTTGAGCTGAGGTACATTTTTGGGCCATTACTTATCTATATATTCATTTATTTGCTTTCAAGCAGGCATTTGAAGTTTGTAAGTATCTGCGTGTGTGTATGTGTGTGTGTGTGTGTGTGTGTGTGTGTGTGTGTGTGTGTGTGTGTGTGTGTGTGTGTGTGTGTGTGTGTGTGTGTGTGTGTGTGCCTCTGTGGGTAAGTTTGTGTGTATATATGTTCATATGCATATGTTTGTGCAGAGAGCTTAGCTATCAGCTGTCCCTAATTTTGTTTCATATTTTTGGTCTGCTTCTCATAAAATCATTGGTTTTCTCTGAGATTGTTTTATATTGCAGTTGATGACTTCATCTCCATTAGAAATATGCTTACCAATACAATGTATGCAAAAGGGTTAGGGTTCGGGACGTGCCAGGGTAGGGTCAGCACACATTAGTGAGGTGGTACAGGGAGGTGTGAAGAGGAAAGGTATTTGTGTGTCATACAGGGGGACTGAGGAAGGAGAGGGCGGTGTTATTTGGGGGCTTCCAAGATGTCTCAAATTGCATCCCACAGCTACTAAAGCTAGACCTGCTTTGCAGGGAGTTTTGAGAAACACTGACAAGACCCCAAAGTGCTGGCATTGTATCTCTCAAGTTTTTTTCTCAAGAATTCTGGGCAAAGCTAAAATTAATTTGGGGGCCAAATTCCCAAAATTAGGGGCAACTTTTAAATATTACTAATTCACTTAAGAAGTTAACAAAATGTTAAGATCTGCAACCGCATGCATTTTTCTGAGCAATAAAATTATCAAACTCGTGTGGCATTATTGACTGACTGTAATTCATGATTTACCAGAAAATCAAAATTTTACAAGTAGCAGGGCAGAAATATGAGGCAAATATCTATATGTTCTGCAAACTTCTAGACATTTGCAAGATATGTTGCTGGACAGTCAGTGATTTGACATGGCAGAATTAGTGTCATACAAAATATAGTATTTGCTGAAATCAGTATAAAACTATGGGACCCAGAACTTGAAATTTACTGTGGGCCCCCAAAATGCTAATAGTGGCCCTGTGGTCAGAGCATTGATTTTTAAGAATGCATAACTATAATATATGTATACTTGCAAAACATGTCAGGTTGGAATGATATGACAGCAGCAAAATATGAGTTATCTTATGGACTGAAATAGCATATAATGAATGGATATCAGTTTTGCATAATTTAATTTCATGTAATTTAATATATGTAGTATAATAATTTATAGTACAGTTATTTTTCTGTAAGAGTTTTCAAAAGCAAAACAGAAAGCTGACTAATGAAATTCTTATCCGCCTTACAAGGAATGCTTGAACAAATAAGTCATTATGATGAAACCCTCTTTGGACATGTCCTGAGTTTTGGTGCTTCAATACCTCTTTGTGAAAGGCACAGCCCTATAAGATGCCTTTGTTCCTAAGGGAATGCACTCAGAGGCGTATAGTGCAAGGGTTTGCTTCAGAACAGCTGGGTGTGAACAGTAGGCCATACAAACTCAGGCATAAATGAAAGCATAATGACTTTATTTAGAAGGACACTGTTGTTGTTGGTTATTAATCTCATATAAAACAAAGAAAGCTGAAAAGTTCTGGAAACGTGTTTCCTGCATTACTTATTGCAGTAACAATTGTTTTTTATATATATATATATATATATATATAAAGAGCTACTTGCTTAGTTTTTAACAATTTGAAAGATACTCTAATGACACAAACAGTTAAAGTATTGTATTACATTTTTGTTGTATAGTTTTGAGTTTCAAAAGAAACAATAGTGCCTGATACAGCTATTATACTAAATGTTTTGTCCAAAAGGAAGAAACTTTTCTAATGATTGCTAAAGGAGCCTGAGACAAGATAGTACTGTATGTGATCCTAAAGAAGGCAAGGTCTACACAGCAGTATATGGGATGGCCTCGTTAGTGGTCTCACCATGATGAAGTTGTTTCATGTAATAAATATAGATGCTGCAATGCCCTACATATTTCTGGTCTCTGAATACTTTCTCATGAGGACAATGCCACACACAGTATCATGCTGGGGAAGGATTTTAATTTTGTTTAGGCACAGAGGTACCCAAGTGAGTCACTTTTAAAAAAATGTCTGCCACAGTTTACAATAATTCTGTTTATTGATCCTACATTTAATTCATGTCATTTAATATGTACAATATTTCTTGGTAGAAAAAAAATGGCTGAAAACAATGGCTTCATCTGATGCTGTAATTAGTCATTCTGACTGTACCTGTATGTCTGTTAATATATTGGCTTACATAATCGCACACAGACACATACTTATGCACTGCACATGCGCACATATGCGCACACACACACACACACACACACACACACACACACACACACACACACACACACACACACACACACAGAGACACATACACACACACACACAGACACACACACACACACACACACACACACACACACACACACACACGATAACAAATACCTGCCTTGTGTTGCTTGAGTTCTTCCTCCATCATTTATTGAATCTCTTGTCAGCTTTGGTCTGCATATAATTTTTAGCTTTTATAACTTCCCCCAGCTCATCTGTGGCACCTCCTCTTGAGGTACTCACCATAAATTTACTGTATACCACAAAGGCGGAAAAGAACAGAGAACTAAAAAATAAAATGCTAATAATTTTCTTACTTGGGAAGTTCAGTTCTGCACATATCTAGGACAATATTTGAATAGTTACTTAAAACAATAAGCAGTTTAATCGGAGGAGCTGATACATTTTTGCTCACATTTATCTGTGTATAAATATAGGTTGAGACGTGACTATCAAGGATGCAGGAGACAGCATCACTTGTACCACCTTAAGTAATTGCAGTGGGGTGACTGCTCTTACCAGTATTTTACACAATTGGATTACTGACCCACTGTTGTGTGAACTAAGAGATGATGATCTAGAACACAGCATTTACACTCTCACTATTGCTTGTTCTAGACCTGAGGCTTCACACAGAATGCACTCTGCTATGAGCCTTGTCCATATACTGAGCTACACGCAATGCCTGCCAGTACACCTTGATGTGCACGGTCTCGTGCCTGTATTTCACTTAGATCAAGATTAGACAGCTGTCCAGTTTACAGTCATCTATATCCTCTATGCCCTAAATATATAATATCCATTTCCCAAAAAGCATTTTCCTTCTTACAAAATGATCCCTTCACTTCTACATATAAAACATGGCCTATCTGGTTCTTCCCTTCTGTAGCATTTCTATTCTGCTCAGTTTCCTCAATGCACAACTTGTTTTTGGATGAAATATCAAAATATGTTTTTAATGGCTCTTAAATTATCTTGCCCAAATAGTTTTAAGTTTTTTTCTGCTAAGAAAAAGCCCACAGACCAACATATTTGCATCACTTTATTCTGTTCTGCATACTGGAATCACAAACCTTTTGAGTCTCTGGGTATTCACAGCTCTTTTAATGTGTACTGCCATTTACAGCTAGTTGCCTTTCTTCTTCCTTCTGAGGTGATATATTTATGGAGTATTTAGGAATGTAGAACTTTCTTTACTGTGCCCTTTAGTCTCAGACTAAATGAAAAGGAATCTTTTCATCTGATTCCTTTCTTTTACCTTAAATTTAGAGCAAACACAGTTTTGCAGTTGGAAAACAAAATGCTTATTGCATTGTGTTTAAAACATGATAAAGAATACAAACCAAGGGTCAATAAAAGAAAATTTTGAGATATTCTGCCTGGATAACCGCAAAACAAACAGTAATTCTGTCTGCTGCCATTTTAAGTGGATCTATATTAGCAGACCAAAAACTGCAGTGAGTGAACCAAAGTTGAGAGACACATAAAGAGCAAAAGCCGGAAATTTTGAAACCGGTAAACAAAACAAGTAAAACATGTAAAGTGTTACTAACTGTTTTATGTAAGGAGCAAGCCCCCCTGCACCCCCCCCCCCCACTGCAGCTACTTAAATATACCAACTCCAAGATTGCACTCCATTGAAGTAAAGGGAAGAATTCCCTAAGGTGATCTCCGTTCACTTTTGCGATATTTCCCACTTTCGCTCACTTAGTGTCGCTCAAACTGTATTAGTTGAATTCAGTTTTCGTTTGACTGATACAGACCCTTTTAAATAAATGCAAAGAAGATCTTTCATGAGGGTAAGACATTGTGGCCAAGAAAAAATAGCTTAAAACAAAATCACATAACTATGGTAATTTTTATTATGTCATTTTTGGTTTAAGAAAAGAAAACATTAATGATAAGTGTCGCTAGTCCCTCTCTAACATAGATGACAAGCAGGTTTGGTATTTCATTTAAATGCTTTAATACATAAAAACACATCAGGATGGATAACAGCATTATTAAATACAAACAAACTGGTTAGCAGACAGAACTTACATTCATATATGCTTATTTCTCAACATCAAACTACAAAATGGCAGTAAGACTTGCACATGCTCTGTATTTATACACTTGTACAAGCACTTGGATAGCTTCTTAAAGGTACATACACACATTGATCTACATCCTCCCTCTTAAAATGATTGCCCTTTGTAAAAACAGTATTAGAGTTAGACATGCATTGCTATAGACATTTGAAACAAAACACAGTGTTCATGTCAATGTTGCCATGTATCTGCTACAGGATTTATAGATATGACCAAATCACATAACATAACAATCTGGACTAAATTTAGCAACAAGGAAAGTCTCCGGTGAAGAACTCATTCTTATCAGGAACTTCTGGATTCATCACAAGAATGAGAATATTCTCTTGGACTTCCTTAGGAATTGGAACACTGGACAACTCACTCTGAGATAAAGAGTCTTTCTCACAGGCTATGTGCTATAATATAGGCTCGGACACTGGTCTCACATGTTTCTGATTTTGACTAAAGTCTGTTCCTTGTGATTCCACAATGTATGATCTTGGCACTGGGCAAATACTCTTCATGACATCAATCCAATCATAACCACTGGATGTTTGCATCCTTACCACTTTTCCTTCTCATAATGGATTGAGCGGTTTGCTGGTTTTATCATATGTAGGACTTCTGGGTTAGACGTTTCTTCAACAGATTGACTTTCACTGACCTGTTGATCTTGACACATGCAACCAACAATTGACTACTGATTGGTAATGTGGCTCTGGTTTGTCTCGACAGACATTTCTGAGCAGGTGAACCAAGATGTTTATCACAAGAGGGTTGGGAGGGTGGCCTAATGGTTAAGGTGTTTGCCTTACAAACACAAGGTGCAGGGTTTGAGTCTCACAAGGGATAATTGGCTAAGCTTAAAATGGCTCGCAAGGGCAGTTAACTTAGTACTAATGTATGAACCTATGAGAAACATTTCTGAGATTCAGGAAAACATCACTATTATCTCATTTTGACTTCCCTAATAACTGTTTTGCTCTTAGGACTGCACGTTCTGGCAAACCATCTGACTGCAGGTACTCAGGGCTACTTGTGACATGAGTAAAGTCCCATTCTTTGGCAAATCTTTTGAAATGTTGGCTTGTAAACTGAGTGCCATTGTCAGAAATAACTTTGAGTGGACTACCATGGACTGGAAAATTATGTTTCATCTTAATAATGACAGTACTGGATGCTAGGTTAGGAACCAGTTGGATTAACAGTCTAATAATACCAAATAATGTTGACCATTCCACTCAACGTTGGTGTCTACTGTTGACCAAGGTAGTTCAGGAATGTGGTTTGGCTGAAGTGGTTCCTTCTGTTGATGTGACTTTGTACTATTACACATGGAACAAGATAAAAGTGTTCTCACAATGTCTAGTGACATAGAAGGGCAAAATACTAGACTTCTTACCCTTCTTTTGGTAGAGTTGGTTCCTTGGTGACTATGATGCAAGATAGTAATGTACTCTTGTTACAAGGATTTTGGAACAATCACTTTTTGACCTTTCATAATGATACCATTTTCAAATAAAATCTCATCTATGTATGGAAAATAAGGTTGCACTTCTTGAGATAAACTAGATCTCTTTTACAGCCATTCTTGATTGATAAAGTGGGTGAGCGTCTGTAAAACTGGATCTGTGGCTGTGTGATCTCTGAACTCATCAAGATGTGTGGAAGAGGGTGGAGCCCAGATAGCCAACTGAGAGCAGTGAATTTTCAGAGCTCCATAAACTAGTATAATAATATAGGAAAATATTATTATTTTCAAGTTTAAAACATCATAACTCTATAGACAAGCTACTAAACTACATAAATATCAATTTTGGTGGAGATATACAAAACTTTTCCTGTCAAGTAACTTGGAGATATATTGAGTCACTGATTAATAACAACTCAAGGAATTCTCACTCAGATGCTGCTTTAAAAAATGAACTACAACTGATAACAACTACCTTACATGTTCTATCTTTGAAGATGGATGGCTTTAAAAATGACTTAGAAAACCTCAAATTAAATTCTCAAAAACAGACTGACTCTCTTAAGGAACTATTTCAGCAACACCAGAAACAAATAACAACTATAGAAACTTCTCTAAATGACATTGAAGGGAGACTCAAAGAGAAAGAATCCCAAAAAGAAATTCTGCTTAAACAGAATACTTGGCTGCTTAATAAAATAGATGATTTAGAAAACAGGGAAAGGAGAAACAACATAAGGATCTTTGGTCTGCCTGAAAACACGACATTATCTTATTTTTTTTTTTTTTGCAATCTGATTTTTATTAGCATTTTTAAAGACACAAATACAGAATCAATTACAAGTCACACAATGCAAATAGGTTCAAGACGAATAAGTGAATATACTTCGCACAACCTGCTTAGGCACAAGTACAATCATTCCTATATAACAAGAAGAACTATTAACCTTCATTATACAAGTGATTAGGAGATTAACAGACAGAGAGGTAGCAAGTTTATTGACAAGTATTTATTATGCAGGTGTGTGGAAGTGTATCAAAACGCCTAAAACCTATTTAATCTAACTATATACAATATATACGACTGTGACTGAATGAATGGGTGTTAGTATAAGGAAGCTAGATGTTAGTGCTTGCACAAGGGTAGGAAAATATATCATAGGCGGTTATTCTGTTTGTGATCATTCAAGGGTTATGGTGGAGGTAGAAATTAAAGAGGAAAAGTGTTTGCCACAGAATTAACATACCAAATGAGGTAGGGGTATTAGAGACAAGGGGAATAAAAGGAGGCCCAAAGGAATAAAGGGGAGGATGGAGGTCTACCTAGGGATAATGTTGCTTAAGGGCATCTAGAAGGTTATTCCAATATTTTTGAAAATAACTTATTTTCTTTTTGCTTGTTGTCTTTAGTTTACTTGCCAAAACATATTTAACAGCCATTGACTGGAAGTCCTTCAAAGACATTTTGGATCTGTCTAGCCAGTTTAATGTAATGTAAGTTTTGAGAAGCGCACATAATGTCACGATAGTATGCTTAGTTTCAGGCTTAAAGTTGGTATTCCGGGGGGGGGGGATGACATCATGTCGGTGACGAGAGATATTAGGTATAGTATTTGTTTGATTATGTAGCATTTTTTATTGACTTCCAAAGAGGATATGATGTCATTAAATGGTAGGTCTTTGACTGTATAGAAGTCCCATACTGTACAGTTCCTAATGAGAGGGTAACTATCAAGATTTAGCATGCTGTTACCCAGTTTAAAGTTTGGATTAAGATGGATTGGTTGGACCATCGTTAGACAGTGACGCAAACCAAGGGATGTTATCAGGTTTTGGAACCCACTGATATTTTTTATTAATATAGGGTGAATTTTATGTTCTTTGAGAGTTTTAGTGTTAAGAAAGATGATTGCTCTAGGACTGAGGTTGGACGCCTTTATATGAGCATTGTTGATGCTTATCCATAAGGGGGTCCAGTCCTTGTTTGATTGTTGGAAGTTAGCAATGTGGACAGTGTGACTGGCGTTTATTATATGGTAATATGTTAGAAAGTCAGGTAGGGCCAGGCCTCCTCTAGCTTTGGGAAGTGTAAGTTTGATGTAGCTGATTCTAACATTTTTAAGGTGCCAAATAAATTTCCCCAGTGTAGCATTTATTTTCGAGAAAAAAGTGTTTGGAATGTTTTGATTAAGGGCAAAGAAGTGAAAAAGAAGTTTGGGGAGAATATTCATTTTTATAATAGCTACTTTTGAGAGGAGGGATAGGTTTAGACTCTTCCAACTTGTGAGATCTTCAATGACTTTAGACCATGTTTTGTACAAATTACCATTGATTAGCTCTTGTTGGGGGTGGGCAAAAGTTATACCCAAATATTTTAGGGAGTAATTAACTTTGATTGTTGTTTCTGGTATAAAGAATTCTTTGTGACCAAGGGGGTTTAGCGGGAAGATTATTGATTTGTTAGGATTGATGGCGTAGTTTCAGATTTGTGAAAATTTGTCTATAGAACTTAGAATTTTCTCAAGTTCCATTGAGGGAAGTTCTAAATAGATGTTTAAATCGTCTGCAAAGGCGATATATTTCGCTTGCATTTTCTATAAGTAGATTGAATGGTGGAATGTTTTCTAACTTAGGTTTAGCAATAATACTTCAAGATAGATATTACATAGGTAGGGTGAGAGTGGATATCCCTGTCTTGGAGTTTTTTTGTTTATATTGAGGGTAGTGGTGGCCTTAATGTAAAGGGTTGTAACCATTCTGATAAATTCATCAGGGATGGAGAAGTGTTTCAAGGTTTTAAAGAGGAAGTTTAAGTTTACCCGATCAAAAGCTTTTTGGTCATTGACAGAAAGTGCATATTTGGGGGATTTGTCATATTTTGTTATATAGGTTATGGCTACAGTAGTTAGAGTATTATCCCAAACCTGCCTATTGTTCATGAAACGCAATTGGTCATGGGATATAATATGTGGTAATACACTTTCTAGTCTATTTGCTAAGATAGATGATAGAATCTTTATGTCAATGTTAATTAAAGCAATTGGATGGTAGTCAGTAGTGCTGAGGTTATTATCATTTGATTTTTGTATAAAAATGGTCCTGGAGTTGTTGAGATAAAGATCGGATATACCAAACTGAATAATGTGATTATGAACTTTAAGTAGTATGGAGGCAAGCATTTACTTAAAGGATTTGTAGAATTCTAACACATAACCATCTAGTCCTTGGGCTTTGCCTGGTTTCAGCTTGTTTATGGCCAACGAGATTTCATTCCTGGTTATAGGTGCCTTACGTAATTTAATGTGAGTATCGCTTACTGTTGGAAATTGTAATTCATTTAGGAAAGAGTCCTGCAGGCCTTCTGATTCAAGTGTTTGGGGTCCATAACTTTCCTCATATACTTCCTGAAAGACCTGGATGATTTCCTTATCTGTGAAAAAGGAGTGACCCTTATGAATAATATGTTTTATTGTGGTAGGTGGGGGTGTGATATTTATAATCCTAGCCAGGATCTTCGAGGTTGTTTGTGCCCATTCAGCATACTTATGGATAAGTCTGGATTCCATAAGTGAGTAATGACTTAGGTGTAATTCGTGAAGTTGTTTTTGAATGGTGGTTATTTGTTTCTCAATGTCAGGAAAGAACTTGGTTCATAGGTTCATAGGTTCATAGGTTCATACTAGGCTATCTGCCCGAGGGCATTTACAAGCCTAGCCCATAGTTTTGTGGCTTACGCCACCCCTTTAGTATGGGGAACTATACCCATTATTTTGCTGTGCCTCTGTTGAGCAGTGACACTGAGGTAATCCCTGGGGTATATCTGCGATCTCCCATCCATTGGTCAAGATTTCTCTTGAACAAGGCCAGCGAGGTGCTCTGCCTCACATATACCGGGATTTTATTCCACAGCATAGGGAGTCTTTGGGTGATGAATCTATCCCTCCAGCATGTCCTATTAATAGCCGTGTCGAGGTTTAAGTCTCCCGCCCTTGTGGCTCTGATGGATCTAGATTTTTGAGGTGAAGCATATTCATCAAATCTGGGTTTGACATGGCCTTGTATGTTAGGCAAAGGTCACCTCTGAGCAAGCGTGCGACTGAATAGAGCTGGAGTTCTTTCAGTCGGGCAGCATAGGACAGATGTTTGAGACCCTTTATCCTTTTGGTGAGGAACTTTTGTGGCCTCTCCAGCTGCTGCAAGTGTCGGGTCAGATACATTCCGAATGGGGCATTGTACTCAATCACTGGTCTGATGAGTGATGAGTATAGGGAGACTATGACCTCCCTTGATCTAGATGAGAATCCCTTCATGATAAGGTGGGCAATGTAGAAGGTCTTCCTAACTACTTTAGCTACATGGGTGTCGAATGACAGACTACTATCAACCTGGGTCCCCAGGTCCCTGATAACTTCTTCTGTACTCAGTGGATTGCCACCTATTTGGTAGCTAGGGTAACCTTGTTTTTCCCAAAGGGTATGACTATGCATTTTTTGGCATTTAACTTTAGGCCATGGCTCTGGCACCAGTTATCCATTTCTGTGAGACCCTTCTGAAGGATATCTGTGTCAGATGTGTTTTCTACTATGGCCAGTTTGCAGTCATCTGCAAACTTTGTCAGCCATAACCCTCCTGTGTTTGCTTGTACTTGGAAAAGTAGATGCCAAACAAGAGTGGGCCCAGGACTGAGCCCTGTGGTACACCACTTGTGACAGGCTTTGAGTCTGACATGGCGCCAGCAACTCTGACCCTGTGGGTTCTGTCACTCAGCCAGTTTGCAACCCATCTTGTGATGTATGGGTTAACATTTAAGCTGATGAGTTTTCAATGATACCCGAGTGGGGTATTGTATCAAAGGCCTTCGCCAGATCGAGGTAGGCTGTATGGACTGCCTTTCCTCATCAATGGCTTTGGTGACTGTTTGAAAAAGTCAACCAAGTTTAGAAGGCATGATCTGCCTTTGACAAAGCCAAACTGGGATGGATCCAAAGTCTGCAAATTCCCTATGTCTTTATTTATGAGGTCCATTATGATCCTCTCCATGGCTTTGCAGATAAGGCTTGTCAAGCTAATGGGCGGTAATTTCCAGGGTCGGTGGAGGCACCGCCTTTGTGAAGTGGGACCACAGTTGCAGTGCGCCACTCCTGGGCACGTATCCAGAGGTAAGACTATGATTAAACAGCTGTCCTAGCTGTGGGTTTAATTCCTCGTTGAGTTCGTGGAGCACACAGCCGGGGACACCATCAGGTCCCATGGATGCTGTGTTTTTGCTTTGGAGAGCAGTTCTCACTTGGGCGTTGGAGATGTTTGGGGGCTGCAATCGCTTGGTATAGATATCTCTCCTTTTGGGGAGAGAAGTTTGCACTGAACCTGTCAGCCAGTATGTTGGCAATGTCTGTAGGATCAGTAATCTTCACATCATTTTGAACTAGTTCTGAGCATATCTGGGAGTTTCCTCCCAGGTTTCTAACATAGCTAAAGAAGGCCTTATGATTGTCTTTTGAGTCTTTAGCTATTTTTCTCTCAAAATTTGCTTTGGATGATTTTATGAGAGCTCTTAGTTTTTACTTATAGTGATCAAGGGTGTCTTACCTTTTAAGGATTTTGCTCTATCTTGTAGTAGCTTCCTCCTTTTGTTGTAGAGTTTGTTTATGGCTGGGGTCCACCAGAGTGGACGCTTGCCTTTGGTACAAAGAGTCTTTGTTTTGCTTGGGATTGCCTTATCCATGCAGTCCTGCAGGTGCTGGTAGAAGGCATTTGTAAGTGATTCAGCGGCTTGAGTACTGTTTTCCGTCGGCTCGGGGCCTTAAAGGAGACCACACTAGTCTTTAGAAGTGTGAAGTCGGCTTGAGAAGTTCTTTACTGTGGTCTTTTTATTTCAGGTGGGGTGGGATGAGGACCTCCAGCGAGATTAGTTTGTGATCTGATCTCACCAGTGAGGGGTATACTTCGGTGTTGAACATTGTGCTCCCATGTTCGTGATGATGAGATCAAGTATGTTTTCTCCTCTTGTGGGGATGGTGACTAGTTGTTCCATGGCATTTGAGTTTATGAATTCCAGGAACTTTTGGGCTAGGGTGTTTGGGCTTGAGTAGTGTTCCCAGTCTATATTAGGGTAATTGAAGTCACCTAGTATGATGGTGTTTGGTGATACATTTATCCCCTCTAGTGTTTTCAGGAAGGCCATGTGAGGTTCCTGAGTTTGTGAGGGTGGCCTGTAACATGCTACAATTTGCAGAGCAGTCTTGCCTATGGTTAATTGCACCTGGATGGAGTTCTGATTCTAGTTTTTTTAGTTCTGTTTCTAGCACCATGGTGCGGGATTTAGATTGTTTTGTAATTAGAGAGGATTTTGGATAAGGGTACCTCTTAAGGTAGCTTTGGCAGCCGCCCATTGAACATCTAGAGGTATATATTGGACATTTCAAAGGAGGTAATTGTCTGTGACAGTAACTCTTGAAGTTCTCTATGGCGAGTCATGTTGTTCAGGAGGTTTGGATTAAGGGACCAGTTTGTAGGGATGTAATTCTCATGGTTATGTTTACAGATATTTAGGTGTAGGTTAATTTGGCATGGTCAGAAATAGTTCTGGGGTCACTGCTATATATTATTTTGTAGGAAGCAAAAAAATGATGAAATTAAAAAGAAGTATATCCTGGACCAGGATTTATGTTAAGCTGAGACAAATGTGTAGTTACTAATGTTGGGGTCTTTTTTAAAGAGTTCAAAAGGATCAAACAAGTTGAAATCTTCCATCATATCTCTTATAGTGTTAGTAGTACTTATGGGTTGTTTATTGGTTTTGCAGGTTCTGTCTGATTTTGGTCTGATTGTAATATTCCAGTCACCTCCAAGGATCAGTAGATGATTGTTGAATTTTTCAATGAGCGAGACATTATCTTATTTTTAACAACCTAGATTCCTGAATTTTTAGATTTGAAAGAGGGACTTTCATTTGGAATTGAAAGGGCACATAGAGCACTGAGGAAACCTGACTCTAATTCAAGAAATACTCCACCCAGATCCATAGTTATACATTTTATTTCATTTCTGGACAAGGAACAGATATTAAAATCTGCTTGGAGAAAATCACCCTTAAAATACAATCAAAGCCTGATAAGGTTTGATAATGATTATTCTTCCAGAATACTAGAACAAAGGAAAAAAGTCTGGCCAATAATAAAACTGTTGAAACAAAACAACATTTAAGCACAGCTTGCCTTTCTGGATAAGATAAAAATACTTTTTGCCAATGAGATGAGAACCTTTAATGAATTAGAAGAAGCTACTATATTCATCAAAAACAACAACATAGTGCCTATTCCAGAAGAAATGGAATGGATGGCCTCTACTCTTAAAAGAATAAAAGAAACAAATGATAGGACTGATGCTAGAAAGAAGAAACAAAAAAATGATTCCAAGATAGCTGTCCCAAAAAAATAACTCTTACAACTACATCTTTCAGAGTATCAACTGATATGGTACATCACTTGTCATCTGTTTTTATTTTAAAAAGGAGAGTTTTTTAAACAACTGAGAAACAGTAATGATTTATTCAGAATGTTCAAAAGTCCAATAATTCTTCAAAAACAAAGGTAGGTCAAGATGGGCTACTATTTATATTATATATTAGCCAAACAAAACAACATATAATAGCAGTAACAGTGGAGTGTTTTTTAAAAAAAAATGCTGTCATGGAGACTAATGCATTCTTCAGTTACTGTATGATGAGGGAATTCAGGCTTGGGGTTGCTAGTGAAGTGAAACTTTGTTTCAGGTACATCGCGCGCCTTTGGTAAATAGTTCACAGACTCATTAACAGTATCAGACGCTCCCAGGTTGCTATGGTAATGATAACAGACTGATGATAAAGCTTAACAGCTTGTGGTCACTACATTATAAGAAGTTATTTATTTGTATTAACTTGAATTGTAATTTCTGTAGCCCATCTTGACCATGGGTTGTATGGTTACCAAGATAACCAGTGTTTTTGTACATGACATCAAAGTGACCGGGTTAGAGAGACAGTGGATGCCTGTACTTGAAATGTCACAGAACGTAATAATCATATTCTGAACAACTAGTATTAAATTCAAAATAAACATTCAGTTTAATGACACGGGCTTGAGTTTAATAACATTGCCATTTTGGCTTGCCATGAATGGTATACATTGTACTAAATGTCGGGGGAAGCATGGTGGTTTTCCTGTATAAGTGAATGGGTCATGTAATTGCTTATTAGCTGTTTTTGCTGACTTGTTTGCTTTTTGTTCTTTTCCTGGCTGTTGCTGGACTGGGAGGGAGGGAGTTTGGGCTTGGGGTTGCTGGTGAGGTGATGCTTTGCTTCAGGTGCATTGCACACCTCTGGTGAGTGCTTCGGTGACACACTGACAGTGCTCAGACACTCCCAGGTTGCTATGGTAATGGGAACACAGCAATGATAATGCTTAACAGCTTGTATCAAATAACTAAGCTACAGCAGGGAAGAAAAAGAAAAAAAACACATGCATGATAGACAATGTAGTGTTTTATTCTAATAATCTCAACAGAAAATATATAATCGTCACATAGATGAACTAGTCCGCTAAATTTAAATATTAAAATCTGGATTCAATAACTTTGTTTTTTGTATAGTAACACAGTCTACTGTCTTGGCTTGTCATAGGTGACATACACTACATTGAACATTAAAGGGAAGCTTGATGATTTTCTTATATAATTAAATATGTATAACAAGTCATGTAATTGTTTTAACTTGAATTGTAGTTTTTGTAGCCCATCTTGCCCATGTATAATACTTAAGTGATTACCAAGACAACTAATGTTTTGTACATAACATCAAACTGATGGGGTTATTCAAGAGAGATAGTGGAAGCCTGAACTTGTAGTGTCACATAATGTAACAACCATATTCTGAACAAATAGTATTAAATTGACAATAACCACTCAGTTTAATAACATGGGCTTGACTATAATAACACTTCTGTTTTAACTTGTCATAACTGGCATATACTGTGTTGAATATCAAGGGGAAGCATGATGATTTTCTTATATAAGTAAATATGTATAACAAGTCATGTAATAGCTTTAACTTGAATTGTAGTTTTTGTAACCCATCTTGACCATACATGATAACTAAACTGTTACCAAGGTAACTAATGTTTTATATATGGCATCAAACTGACAAAGTTATTCAAGGTAAACAATAGAAGACTGAACTCGGAATGTCACAGCATGTAATAAACACATTCTGAACAAATAGTATTAAATTGATAATAATCACTCAGTTTATCCTTTGCTGATTATACAAAGTGATTACTTAAATGCTGACAAACAATGAAATTTAACTTCTGATATATCTAATAAAATGCATTGTATTATAAACATTAGGTATAAATATTATTATCATCTATTTAGATTAAGTAATAAGTTTTGAAAGACTTCATCAATAAGGGTGAATATGTTAAATAACTATGTGCTATAATCTTTTACTGAGGTTTTATATATGATACATCCTTCTTTACTATGTTTGAATTCCTTGTTATATATCTTTCATGTAAATATTAATTGCTTATATAACAAGTAGACATTATATTGTATTAGAATTCTGTCTAATCTACAATAGTATTATATCTGTACAAATAACATAAATGTTGCTTATTCTTATTATAAATATTCTCTATATGATAATTCAACTGATGGAGCTCAGATGTTCTGATTTGTCAAGTCATGAGTGATAATCTGATGGACTTAGGTTTATCCATCAGATTAGGAATGATTTTCATTCCATGGCTAGTGTGGATCTTAGTTTTGTTAACATTTATTAATTTAAATTTGTTATTTTACAAAAACATTTTAGTATGCCTGACCAAAACATTACTTTATTGGTAAACCTTCAAAGTATAATACTGATAATTTTCTTTAAAAGCTCAAACATATACTTTATAGTTATCAGAGGAAAATGTTTACTAGTCACATTAAAACAAAAAATACATAGTTCAAATAACCTAAGATAGATTTAACTGTATTATCCTTAAATACCAATGGCTTAAACAATCCTAACAAGAGATCAAATCTACTGAAATATTTAAAATTGAACAAATTACAAATTGTCTTCCTTCAAGAAACTAATTTCAAAACAAATGACAACTACAAATGGAATCCCAAGGAATATATAATATTGGTGCAGTCCACTTATAAAACAAAGTCAAAAGGGGTAACAATTTTAAAACAAATGTGATTAACACAGAAATCATTTATAAGTATGAAGATAAAGAAGGCCTTATGGAATTTGTAATAGTTAAATATAATAACAGATTATGGACCCTAGCCAATCTATATTGGTTCCAAGGCATTGGATCAGGAACTGTTAAAAAACACACTTGGATTTCATTTCTAATAACTATAAAGGCAACTTAATATTAGGAGGAGATTTTAATTGTATATTTGATACTTCTAAAACTACAAATAAAAGACCACTGCATACATCTACTGTATCAAAAGCTTTAAACAAGTGGGTAGAATCATTTCATCTTGAAGATACTTTCAAATTTAAAGAAGATAAATATTTGTTGTTGTCCCATCAAGATCACAGACTTGGTACCCAAACTAGAATAGATAAAATATTTACTGCCCATGACTTACACTCTAAAATCATTAATTGCTCAATCACTCCCTGCCCCTTTTCAGACCACAATTCACTGATACTAAAACTTCATAATGGGTACAAACCATTAATCTTTAACTCCAGAATTCCGGCATATATAACTAAAATTAAAGAGTTCAGACCCGGCTATTATCTGAATTAGATATCTATTATCTACATTAATTAGATTAATTAATTAATTAATTATCTGAATTAATTAGATATTAACTACACCACAGAGGTAAATAAAATAATAATATGGGACTCATTAAAAGCTTATATATATAGATGGCAAAGCCCTAACTTGGTATTAAAAAAAATCAGAGAATGGGATTCTGAATTATTAGAGCTACAATCCAAACTTTTGTCAGTAAAAGCTGAAAAAAATCAAGACAATTTGGAGATGAAAAAGAAAGTAAAAGTATTAAACAATAAATACATTGAAATTCTAACACATAAAACTAGTTTAGCTCTAGAAAAAACAAGAATTAATACTTTGGCCACTTCTCCCAAATATCTACATAATTTATCTACAAGAATCAAAATAAAGTCAAAAGCTAATAACATTAAAAGTATCTTTCATGAAAAGAAATGGGGAAATGTCTCAGATATAGGTGAAATTCTTGATGCTTATAGAAATCACTATATGGAACATTTCAAAAAAGAAAATATACATACTGATCAATTAAATCTAGATGAAAAATGTTCCAATATAAAAAAAAAAAACAGAAAATTTAAAACTAGATCTCCAAGCACCCATATCTTACAAAGAGATTACAGCTACAATAAAAAAGGGTAAAATAATAAAACTCCAGGTATAGATGGCATAATTATGGAAATATATAAACTTTTTCATTCAAAAACACTGTCCCTCTTCCATAAAACTCTATTAGAAATTCAGTCATAAGTTTTAATTCAACCCTCTTAGAGATAATCCTTAACCACATCAATCCTAAAGGAAAACAAATCCCCAAACCTCTGTACCTCATATAGACCTATATCGTTATTAAATAATGATTATAAGATATTTATGACAACATTGACTAACAGAATGAAAATACCATTATCCAAAACAATAAATAATGATCAGGCTGGATTTATATATCATAGACTCACACATGACAATATTAAAAGGATAATTTCTCTTATAGATTATGTTAACAAAGAAAACAAAGAAACACTCATAATTGGCTTAGATATAGAGAAAGCCTTTGATTCCCTAAATTGGGACTATTTATTCAAAATCCTAAAGCTATTTGAATTTCCAGCATCCTTTATTCATCTCCTAAAAAAAAAAAAAATATATATATATATATATATATATATATATATATATATATATATATATATATACAAATAATTTAGCATATGTCAGGTTAGGTCCTTTTACCTCAGAATCTATACATATAACAAAAGGCACTAACCAAGGATGTCCCATGTCACCAATATTATTTTCTCTGGTTAATGAAATATTGGCAGATTTAATTTGTATCAATATAAAAATCAAAGGAATAGATGCTTATGAACAATGCAGTTCTGAAATAATGCTATTTGCTGATGACATATTACTAACATTATCTAATGCAAAAGAGACATTAGAAGAATTAGATATATTAATTGACAAATTCTACATGACTTCAGGACTCCATTTCAATAAATCAAAATCAAACTTTTTATTTCTAAATAAAAATAAAGAACTGCAAACTAAGGGGGATCACATCATAGGAAAACAAGAATCTACCATAAAATATCTAGGAATTGAGTTATGCAAGGATAATAATGAACTAGCCTAAAAAAACTGCAATTATATCATTAGTACAATTAAAGTTTCTGTGGGAAAATGGAACAAAATAATATTAACATTTGAAGATAGACTGCAGTTAATAAAAATGGTTTTACTGCCCAAGATCCTATATACAGCCTTGGCAATACAACTTTTACCAGAAACAAATCTACGTAAAGAAATAAATTCATGCCTAATAAAATTTTTATGGTTTCCCAAAAGAAACAGAATAGCATTAATACATCATATCAGACCATAGAAACAGGGATGAGTAAACTTTACTGACATAGAAACATATATAAAAGCATCAATATCTAAAACAATCTCAGATTGTATAAGTCCAAATTACTCTGCAAATTGGAAAGAATTACTAACTGTAATATTAATGAATGAATTTGATTTACAAAAAAAAAAAAAATTCAAATAACAGATATAAGCAATCTGCCATGGCACATATTATGTATCTGTTTGCAATATCACATAACTAAACCCACTAAAACTTATATGATTAATTATTACATTGACTCATTTAGGAAAATTGCTAAAGCAAATATGGACTTAAAAATCTGGTTTGATCTTTTAACACCATTTATAGTCACCAAGAACTTTCCACATAAAATATTTAGAGAAATTATTAATTCCTGGGAACAGAAAGGATTTGTTTGTTGTCTCCAGTGTAGCAAAGAACTAAAGGTTTTAGATATGCAAGTAAAACTAACAATATACAAAATTCCACAACAGGACTGGCTAACTTTACAGAGTATTCTATAATACTTGCAAGATTTAAGTAGAATAATTAATAATTCTTCATTTAAAGAAATACCTAAATTTACGAAATACATATATGAAATTATATATAATGACTTTGACATGGGAAACAGTATTTCAAAGTTTTACAAAATATTGATAAACTATAAAACAACACCCAAAACCTCATACTGGAAACATATAATAAAAGGACACTCAATATAGTTAACTGAAGATATTAAAACAAATATATTATTATTGATAAAATATACATCCTTCACACAATACTGGAAAGTGTTTAACTGGAAATGCTTGTACAGAGCATTCTTAACCTCAGACAGAATCAGTAAAATTAGTTCTTCCATTAAAGGAAGATGTTGGAGATGTGAGCAAGTACTCAATGCAGATCGGAACCACATTTTCTTTGATTGTGTTAAAATTAAGCCATTTTGGAATGTTATTAATAACTTTTTACAAGCCTTATTTAATGAACCATTTTATTTAACTAAAACTCTTGTATTATTAAATGTAAATGAAGGTTCTCAGTTGAATAAGTCAAACATTTATCTTGTATGGACTATACTTGCAATCTCAAAGAAGTGTATAACAAGAAGATGGAATACAAATACAATGCCAACCTTGGAAGACTTCTACAGCCTACTGAAGACCACAGCATTACTGGAAACTAAAATTAAAGAACTAAGATTGTATCCAAAGCCATTTATCAACAACTCTTGGGAAAAGTTTTATATCTGATTGACACCATACAATGACTAATTAGACACTATGATAATGGTTTGGACATACTTATACAGTAACTGTACATATTAGATTTGTTATAGTGTCAGGCTAATGTAAGTAGTGCAAATAGTTAATTTATAAATATTATGGAATTTATTCAATTATATTTGAAAATAAAAAATCTCACTTCCATGACTTCAAAATCAAGGTTCTCATCCTCATTTATATATTTTATTTTATTTTACATTTGTTTACTGGAAAAGTCTGACTGGACACATGTCCTTTTTCAGTACAGGCCCAGGGAAAAAAGCTTCAGTTACAGCAAATTAAAGTTAACAAACATGTGAAAAAGATACAGAAGTATCAATTACAGACAAAAGTCAACAAACATGTAGGCATTACCGTATTGATAGCAAGTAACAGATACATAATGCATTTGATAGAAAGTAACAGATACAGTATAGTGGAAAATAAAATTCTTTAGCTAGAGGGATTCACATTATAGTTCATAATGAGTAGAATACAATTAAATGATACTGAAGGCTATTTTCAAGGACAAATAATTTGCAAGGAGACTAAGGGAGACCTATCCAGGAGAGTTGCAAGAACATAGCCAGGTGTCTGTTAGGTGTGACCTAAGGAGCTTTTTTAATTGTGAGATGGAGCTGTTTGAAGTTATTTGGGATGGCAGCTTATTCCATATTTTAGGAATATAGTTAGAAAAGAGAGAGTTTCCAGCTAAGTTGTTGACATTGGTGGTATCTAGAAGGTGTTGGTTGCTGGAACGAAGAGATCTAGAAGAGGTATATGGATGTATAATATTTTGGAGAGCAGTGGTTTTATCACATTGATGGAGCATTTTGTGTGCAAAGATTAGTTGATTAAAGTGCAGAAGCTGGGGAAGTTCAAGCCACTTTAGTTGTTTAAGCGATGTACAGTGATGTGACTTTTAGGATGCACCAATAGTATAACTTGCTATTTTATCATAGCAGGATTCCAGTTTGGTTAAGTCAGTTTTGTGGAGGTTAGTTAGTATTGGGGAGGGGTAGAGGAGGGTAGATAAGGGGTATGTATGGGCTATAGGAGCTTTTCTGTTTGCTGTAAGAAATTGTTTCTATGCAGGAGACCTAGTTTCCTGTGGATCTTATTGATGGTTTGGGCTATGTGAATATCAAATTTCAAATTATTGTTGATTTTGACACCAAGCTGTTTAGTGTGAGTTATTGGGGAAATCATAGTTTCATTTTTGGACAAGATAGTAAAAGTCTGGAAAGAGGAGGGGGTCTAGCTGGGATAAAAAGGAGGAGCTTAGTTTTGTTGGGATTCAGAATGAGCTGGGTGTTAGTGAGCCATGTTTCAACAGATAGAAAGGAATCCTGGGTTATGATATGAAGGTTTTGTAGTGAAGTGGCTGCACATATTAGGGTGGAGTCATCTGTGTATTGTACTGCAGAGGCTTGTGATGTGGAGGTGCTAAGCTGGTTGGTGAAAAGAGAGAATAGTAGAGGTCAAAGAATGGAGCCTTGTTGAACCCCTAAAGCAACTGGGAGCAGAGGAGAAAGGTGGTGTTGCAACTGGACAGCTTGCAGACATCCTGCTAGGTAGCTTTGGAACCATCTGACAGAGGGTTGAGAGAGTGTTGATGAGTTTATTGTGAGCTACCATATCAAAGGCTTTGGACCTGTCCAAAAATATAGTAGATACATATTGTCCATTGTTTCTGTGGTGGTTCACTATGTTGGTAAAGGATATAAATGCAGTGGTGATGCTGTGAAAGAGGCAAAAACCATGTTAGGTGTATGATAGCAGCTTGTGTGTGAGAAGGTAAACCATTAGTTGGGTGTGTACTGCCCTTTCTAGTATTTTGGATAAGGGAGACAGGATGATAATTGGGTGATAATTTGTAAGCTCAGTGGAATTACCTCCCTTAGTGCCTTTTTTAGGCAAA
This sequence comes from Protopterus annectens, assembly GCF_019279795.1. Taxonomy (NCBI): domain Eukaryota; kingdom Metazoa; phylum Chordata; order Ceratodontiformes; family Protopteridae; genus Protopterus; species Protopterus annectens. Next base: position 1,462,120,378 of record NC_056728.1, read on the forward strand.
CTTCAAAGGACAAAACCACCACCGTAACAGGTACAAGCATGCAAAATCTGAAGGTAATGCTACTCAATGCTAGAAGTCTAAACCTCAAAATGCTCTCTCTCGAGGCACTCCTAAAAATGGAGAACATTGATATCTGTGCAGTAACTGAGACCTGGTTCAAGGCTCCAGAGAGCACCCCTGCAATACCAGGCTACAACTCTTACCACACTTTTCGGCCACCAAACCAGGACCGAAACACTAAAGGTGGAGGAGTGTCAATATTCACCAAGGATATTCACTCCACCAGGCTAGTTGGCCAACACAATGTGTCTGAAATTCTCCAAGTGCAACTAACACTAGGTAAGACTGCAATCCAAATTGTAGCTTGCTACAGATCCCCCGCCATTCCCCAAGATTCTCACTGCACCTTTCTAAACATACTGGGAAATATTAAAATAGAACCAAACACCCTAATACTGGGCGATTTTAACTACCCTGCCATTAACTGGGAAAACTACTCGGGTCCCAACACCTTTGCGCAACGGTTCTTGGAATTCATAAATTCCAACGCCCTGGATCAACTAATCCATAGTCCCACCAGGGGCTCCAATATCCTAGACCTGGTCATTACCAACATGGGAAATCAATGCTCCATACCTATGGTCACCCCCTCGTTAGTCAGGTCTGACCATAAGCTAATCACCCTTAACATCCACATCCCACCGCCACCCCCAGTAAAGAAACCACCATAAAAACTTCTCCAAAGCCAACTTCATGCTACTCAAGTCAGAAGTGACAAACTTCATGACACCCATGCAGACGGAACTGAAAGTTCAACTGCTGAATCCTACACTAAGGCACTGTACGAGCACATCCACTCATGCATGAATCGTGCCATCCCAAATAGAACCAAAATGCTCTCATCTAAAAAGGAAGCCAATCTGGTGGTCCCCTGCCATAAACAAACTTTACAACAAAAGGAAGAAACTTTTGCAGAAAAGAGGAAAATCCCAGAATGCAAAAAACTCCCTTACTAGCCTCAGTAAGAAACTGAGATGCCTCATAAAATCCTTCAAAGCTAGTTACGAAAATAAAATTGCCAAAGATTCCAAAGACAACCACAAAGCATTCTATAACTATGTCAAGAATCTAAATGGCAATGCTCAGATCTGCTCTGAGCTAAAACAGAATGGCATTAAATATACTGATCCAAAGGATATTGCCAATATCCTGGCAGATCGATTCAGAGCCAACTTCACCCCTCTCTCACCCCCTAAATGGCCCATCTCAATACCGGAAGATTGCCAAATTCCAGTAATAATGGCCACACAGGTACAAAACGCACTCTCTAAAGCCAAGAATACAGCATCCATGGGACCAGATGACATCCCGGGCTGTGTACTACATGAACTACAATATGAACTGGCACCTCACCTAAGTGTCATGTTTAATCATAGCCTCACCTCAGGTTTCGTGCCCAGTGAGTGGCGCAGAGCTACAGTTATCCCAATCCACAAGGGGGGATCCACCTTGGATCCCGGAAACTACTGTCCCATCAGTCTGACAAGCCTTATCTGCAAGGCCATGGAGCTTATTATCATGGAACTTATAAACAAAGACATTGGCAACCTTCAAACACTGGACCCCACCCAGTTTGGGTTTGTGAAGGGCCGATCTTGTCTCCTGAACCTGATTGACTTCTTTGAATCAGTCTCCAGAGCCATGGACAAGGGTAAGGTGGTCCACACAGCCATTCTTGACCTTGCCAAGGCCTTTGACACCATCCTCCACTCTGGAATCATAGATAAACTTACTAGCTGGGCATTAATCCCTATGTCACTGAATGGGTTGCTAAATGGCTTACTGATAGAACCCACACTGTAAAAGTAGCCGACTCCAAATCCAGCTCCAGACAAATGACAAGTGGAGTACCTCAGGGTTCAGTCCTGGGGCCGCTCTTGTTTGGCATCTACTTCTCTGACATACAGGTCAACACTAAGGGACTCTGGCTAACAAAGTTTGCAGATGACTGTAAACTGGGAGCCATTATTGAATCCCCAAATGATGTGGATACTCTACAAAAGGGCCTTACAGAAACAGATGCTTGGTGCCAGAGCCATGGGCTCAAGCTCAATGCCAAGAAATGTATTGTTATCCCTTTGGGAAAAAACATGTATCCATGAATTACCATATAGGTGGCAGTACACTAAACACAGAAAGTGTGATAAGAGACTTAGGGACACAGGTGGACAGTGGTCTAACCTTCGATAACCACATCACCACAACAGTCAGGAAATCCTTCTATGTGGCACACCTCATCACGAAGGGCTTTTCATCCAGAAAAAAGGAGGTCATTGTCCCACTGTACTCATCCTTCATTAGACCCATTATAGAATACAACGCCCCATTTGGTATGTACCTCTCAAGACATCTGCAACAACTAGAAAGGCCTCAGAAATACCTCACTAAAGGAATCACAGGCCTAAAGCAGATGCCCCATGCTGACCGCCTTAAAAAACTCCAGCTATACTCTGTCGCATATCGTCTACTCAGAGGCGATCTCTGCTTAACATACAAGACCATGTCAAACCCAGAGCTGTTGGACATGCTACACTTAAAGAAATCCCAATCCCTCAGAGCTAGACGCTCCAGGGATCTAAACCTTGTCATCACAATAAACAAAACATGCTGGAGGGATAGGTTCCTGACCCAGAGACTCCCCAGACTCTGGAATAGATTGCCCATACATGTAAAGCAGAGTGCCTCTTTGGACCTCTTCAAGAGGAACCTTGATGATTGGATGGGAGAAAGGAAATTCACCCCAGGGATCACGTCAGTCGCCCTGTTAGACAGGGGTCCAGGAAAGTAAATAATGTGGGAAGAAATAGCCAGGGAATTGTTATGGCTAGGCTTGTATAGGCCCTAGGGCTGATAGCCTAGTACCAACCTATGAACCTATGAACCTTATGCAGTGGTAGAATATGGGAGGTTTTCCAAATACTAGGTACTTGGCTCTCAGATATTGACTGGTTGATGAGTATGGCTACTGGATAGGCTATTGCTTCAGCTGCTATGTGTAGAAAGTCAGCTGGAAGGTTATCTGCAGCTAGGGTGGTTGGTTTCAGTTTTTGAAGTAGTTTTTTTATGGATTTAACAGACACTGGGAGTAAGATAAAGTGGGAGGTGTTATTTTGGTGCTATGCTGGGGTGAGAAAGGGGGAGAGTTGCTGACAATGCTTTGAGAGTTGGCTAGGGCTTGAATAGTCTCTGTAAATTATTTATTGAATTGGGTTGCTATATTGTCAGAATTGTTAGTTGCTGTTGGGGTGGGGTAGCTGATTTGCTTGGATGAAGTATGTTATTAACTGCGGCCCAGAATTTTTGGGGGTGGTTTGTGTGTTTATTCTGGATATTGTGGTAGTAGTTGATTTTGTCTAATTTTACTTGTTTTTTTTTTGCTTTGTTTCACATTTGTTTGCTTTGTGATTTGAGTTTTGTTTTTGTGAAATTGTTCCCAAGCCTTGTCTCTAGTCTAAAGGATCTACATTTTTTGTAAGCCACAGTGTATAATTGGATTTAACTCTAATAGTTATAGGGGGTCATGGTAGTTTAGTATGTCTAGGAAAGTGGTGTTGAAGGAGTTGACAGTGTCTTCTAGAGGAAGTTGTTCGAGAGGTTCCCAATTGCAACTATTTAGAGTGGAGATTAAACTGTATGGATTGAAGTTTTTTTTTGTTTCTGATTAAGCGGAAGATGGTCTGGGTGGATTGGTGAATATGGGTCCTAAGGAGAAAGGTTGGCTGATTGTCACTTAGGCTTTGAGATGCCAGGGAGGGGTTGCTCACCAAAATCCATTCAAGGATTGACTGTTGTTTGAAAGTTTTGTCAGTCCTTATGGGGGATGTGATGAGTTGGATGTACTTGTGGAGGTTAATATGCGATGATTGATTTTGTGATGAGCAGTTAAGCCAGTCAATATTGAAGTCCCCCATCAGGATTGTTTCTTGTGGGAGAGACTTTGAGATCCAATGAAGTAAGTTTTCCAAAGTGGGAATATTGTTTCCTGGTGGAATATAATCACCTATGACGTTGATATGTATTTGGGGTTAATTTTTAATTTGGGAAATATAAGTTCTGGATTGTCAAAGTCAGGAGTGGTTGTGTCTAAGTGGTCAAGTGTTAGTTGCTTTTTGAATAGGATTGTTACTCCCCTGCCCTTTCTTGATGTCCTGCTTTACATAGAATACTATATCCAGGAGCTGTTATTTCATTGTTGTTATTGTTGGGTTTAAACCATGTCTTGATTAATATTGCTATATCAGGAGAGTAAAGGGAGAGTAATACATGCAGGTCATGAACTTTATTTACAATACTCCTTATATTTTTGTTAAGGAGGAATAGAGAGGATTTCTGCTGCAGTGGTCCTAGGTTGGTAGTGTTAGAGATGTTTTCTATGTTGGGTGATGAAGTGGTACCAGGATTAGGGTGCATGTTCCCAGATCGGTTTAACTGATTATGTATGTGTGAATAGAGTTTGACAAGCTTGTTTAGCAGTTTGTTATATTTTTCAAAGGTGTGAGAAAAGTTTCTAAGAGGTAGTCTATGTTGGCGTTAGAGAACAGGGTAGGAGCTATAGTATAGTTTAAACATTTGTTTATGTGTATAAGTAGTGAGGTTTGCCAGTGAGGGGGAATGTTGTATTGTAGTGGAGTCTGGTATGAGGTGAGAGAGTTTAAATAACATTGAACTGGTGACAATTTGGAGAGGTGTTATGTGAAGGTGAGTCTTTTTAAGGGAAAGCATTTTCTTTGGGTAGTTTGACTTTTATTGTGTGGAGTGAGATGGTTATATTATGTGGGCTGTACTTAGAATGTATGTGCAGGGGTTGGAGTGTGGGTATGGTGATCGGATGGATGTGTAGACATTTGTGTGTGAGTAAGGAGTATGTTTTACAGTAGGGATGGAGGTAGTTTGCTTAATTGCTGATGTTGTAGTGTAGGGGTGCTTTGTAGCATGTTCAGCTGTTTGAGTTACTTAATGGAAGTCTGGGTAGTGATTGGTAATTATATGGGTGGGGTTAAGTGTAAATGTAATCGAAATGTGGGTGGGTGGAAATGGGGGTAGTGTAGGAGAGTGGAGTGAGCCCAAATGTAGTGTTGTTTCTGGGTGATCTGGATAATTTATCAGCAAGGTAAAGAAGTTTCTCTTTCTTGTAGATGAGAGTGAAATTATACTTTTGAAATCTCAATATTAGACATTGCAGTCTGGCTGGAACTGAATGGATAGGCTTTTTATGATAATGACTAAAGGCCGGTGGTCTGTTTTGATCTAGTTAGGTCTACCATAAACATAATAATGGAACTTGGAACATGCAAACACAATTGCCAAAAGCTCTTTCTCAATCTACGCATGCTGCATTTCAGGTTGGGTAAGAGTTATCGACACATAGGCAACAGGTTGATCCTCTTGCAGAATGACTGCACCAAGGCCAAATTTTGAAGCATCACATGAAAGGGTAACTGGCTTGTGAACAACATCATAATATCTAAAAGTTGGTGGACTAGCAAGTCTCTGTTTTAGGACATCAAATGCTCTTTGGTGTTGCTCTAACCAAAACCATGATACGTCTTTACATGTCAGATCTGTGAGTAGTGCTGAAAGTTGGTTCAAGTCTGGAATGAACTTGCCTAGATAGCTAATCATGCCAAAAAACATTGCTGGGCTTGAACATCGCCTGGAGCTGGCATTTTGAGAATGGCTGTTGGCTAAGAAGGATCTGTTCATAAACCTAAACTAGTAAATAAATGACCAACTTAAGTAACCTTTTGTAGCCTGAATTTGCATTTCTGTGGCTTGAGCTTAAGATTCACTTGATGTGCCCTTTCCAGAACTTTTCTGAGGTTTCTGTCATGCTCAGCTTCACCATTGCCTCCTACTAGTATGTCATCTACTATAACAGTACAAGGATACCCAGAAAACAGTTGCTCCATTGCATGTTGAAAGGCTTCACTTGCAGAGTTTATCAAAAATGGCATTCTCAAAATCTATACCTGCCAGAGTACTGAATGTAGTGAGCAATGATGATTTCTTGTCAAGCTGAATTTGTCAAAATGAACTCCTTGCATCTAGGACAGTAAAAAAAAAGTGGCATTTGTGTTTGACAGTAATGTTGCAGAGAACTGGTGAGTGTTTGAGCAAGAGTATAACATTTTCATACAGGCTACATTTTCCGATAAAGATGACCATACAAAGGCATTTATTCTGCTTAATTGAGCTGTGGCAGAAGCCATAGAAAGGGAATGTTCATTTGTGTATGCACTGCTATCTATA
>NC_056728.1:1462131686-1462151686 GCF_019279795.1 Protopterus annectens
TATTATTGAATGTATATGTTGGATGCTGACTTTCTCGATGTAGTAAATTGCTTCTCCAACAAGCCTTCTTAAGTAATTTTGTTTCCATCTTACCTTGCTTATTGATTTTAAGGCAAACATTCAAGAATTCTATTTGTTCTGATGAACATGTTCAAGTAAATTTCAAGAAATCAGTTGTAGTACATAAATAGTTGACAAATTGATCTAAAAACCCAACAGTACCTTCCCATAAACTAACAATATCAACACAGCATCTATAAAAACCTACGTATTTCCTATAGTTGTTATCTCAAAGTACATACTGGGACACCCGTGCACTGGCCCGGTAATCAAGGAGCCTCAATCTTCACCACTAGCACCACTGAGAAGCTTGCACATTGGGGGAATAACAAGTACACACACAGTAAAGTACAATTTCCTTTAAGCGCACACAGAGATCACAGTCAGTCTGAGGCTGGTTTCTCCCTTTCTCTCCAGATCTCCAATAAGACTTCCCACTGGCACAGCTATAGGGTCCAGATCTCAGCCTAGTTGTCAAGCTAAAACCTCCAGCACCCACTCTGTCCAACCAGTGCTTCATGTCCCTGCCCAAATTGCTGACGCACACACACATTTTAAGATTTGATTTATATACAAACACACAGATACTCCTGGGGAAGGCTGGCACATGCTTGTCCAACTATGCCCCCTTTCTGCCCAGACTATAAGGTAGTACCAACTGCCACCATCCACTATTATCAGCTACTATGAGGCCCTTCCTAAAGGGTGACCAATTTTACTGTGTAATATTACTGTTATCTAAATAGTAAGTGTGCCAAACAGCAAGACTATTTGGAGTGGCTTGGACAGTATCACCAAATATGTGCAATGTACTCTTCTTCTTCTTCTTTCGGCTTTTCATGGACAGGGGTCACTACAGTGGATCATCTGTCCACACATGACTGACAGTGGAGTTTTACAGTGTCGAGTTGCCAGCCCGGCACCCAACCTTCCACAGAAGGCACACACATGCACACACTTACACTTAGGGCCAATTTAGAGTGTCTAATCCACCTACTGCATGTCTTTGGGATGTGGGAGGAAACCGGAGCACCCGGAGGAAACCCATGCAAGCACAGGGAGGACATGCAGACTCCATACAGAAGGCACCCCAGCCGAGAATTGAACCGGAGAACATCTTGCTGTGAGGCAGCAATGCTAACCGCTGCACCACCGTGGCCACCCGTGCAATGTACTCTAAGAGCTTAAATTATATCTACAAAAAACAGCCACAGTTGAAAGGTTTAAAAGTATTTAATGATAATAATAAAAACATAATACAAATCTCATCAGTTCAACACAGTGCTAGTCAAGAGTTCAGAAATCACAGGAACTTTAAAACAATATTATAGGATATTCTGACATAAATATAGAAAACAGCTAGACAAATCTGGCTAAATTCATATCTAACTCTAAGAGAAATACTAAGTTCTAAATAACTTTACTTACAGAGCAAAGCAAGTGCCTGGTGAGTTGTTGTCAGATCTAGATCAAAATACAAAATACTCAATCTTTCTCTCAGAGAAAGTCTTAAATTGATAACACCCAATACTGCTGAGTCACTTCACATTACATACATTTTATCACTTCTCCTTTAGTTCCCAGGCTAACAGAAACTCAACATTTACATTCTCTGTAAGCTGCACCTGGCCAGGAAGCCACAGCAATAAGATACAATTTTACATGTAAAATCTAGCAATTATCTCTGCCTTAATAACAATAGAAAGAATTTGCTAGCCCAGACATCCTGTCTCCAAACTTGGGATCAAACACAGTTGTAATTTTTTACTTAACAGCTTTCTTCCTGCAGGGTGCACTGTGGTTACATTTTTAAAGTTCGGCATATAACACAGTTTTCTTACATTTAGTTTTCTTACATTTGAAAAAACAAGCCTGTGGATTATATTAATATCTACAATGACATAGAATTATCTACAAAATTTTACCTATCTGGGCTGGCAGCCTTCACATATCCCCCCCCCAGGAGAACTCAAGCTAGTTTTTCAACTGACCCTTGAGAAATGTTGCTTGAGGGGGTTAGGTCTATTTGAGTATACCTACCCCATTAATTACCTGTCTTGAGAACCCATCTGCATTGGCATTGCAAATCCCACTGTGGTGTTGCACTGACATGTATGCTTGCAACCCTAGGCTCTACCTTAGCAACTTGACATTTTGTTGACTGGCTTGATGTAACCATGTTAGGGGATTGCAATCTATAACTACAGTGAATTTCCTTCCATACAGATAAGGCAGAAGTTTCTGCAGTGCCCACAATATGGCTAGACATTCCTTTTCTACAGCTGCATAGTATTCCTCCCTAGGTTGAAGCCTCCAACTGAGATAAACCACTGGGTGATTTTCTCCCTCTGAAGAAATCTGACTAAGTACAGCCCCCACCCCATGGTTGGAAGCATCCATCTGCACAACAAATTCTTTGCTGTAATCTGGACTGGCTAACACAGGTGGTCCTCCCAAAGCTTTGTTAAGCTTCTGGAATGCCTGCTCACATACTGTGGTCCACACTACCTTATCTGGCCTGTTTATCTTTGTCAGGTCTGTGAGGGGAACAGCTATGGTACTATAACTGGGGACAAACTTTCTGTAGTACCCTGCTGTCCCTAAAAATGCCCTCACCTGCTTTTTGGTAACAGGTGCGGGCCATGTGAATGGCTTCCACTTTGACAAGTTCTGGCCTGATCTTACCACTCCCCACTCTATGTCCCAGGTAGGAGACCTCTGCCATACCCACCTGACATTTTGCTCAGCTGAATGGTCAACTCTGCCCTCTGTAGTCCGCCCAGCACCTCCCTGACATGTTGAAGGTGCTCTCACCAGGAATGGCTGAAGATGGAAATATCATCTTGGTAAGCAAGGACAAACCCTCCTGCTCCTGCTAGGATATGATCTACCAGCCTCTGGAAAGTCACTGAGGCATTTTTCATCCCAAAGGGCATCTTTGCGAGCTCATACAAGCCAAAAGGAGTCAAAAAGGCTGAGCTCTCTAGCACTGGGAGTCAAGGGCACCTGCCAGTAAACCTTGGTAAGATCAATGGTGGTAAGATACTTAACACCATCCAGCTTTATTTGTCCTAGGCATGGGGTATGCATCTGACTCTGTGTGGCTATTTAATTTCCTGTAGTCCACAGACAACCTGCCATCCTTCTTTGGCACCAGCACCACTTGGGAGGACCAGGGATTGTTGGACTCTTGAATTACCCCTAGTTCCAACATTTTCTATATCTCCTTCCTCAGAGTTTGTTTGACTCTCTCAGGCACCCTATAAGGGGTCTACCTAATAGGCTTTTGGGGTCCTGTATCCACCTTGTGCTGCACCAGGTGAGTGCACCCTGGTTTCCCAGTGAACATGTCCCTAAACTCCTGTAACTCTGCTCAGATTTCTTGAACCCGGGTAGGAGATAGCTGCTGGGACATTGCTACCCCTTTCATTGAGCTGTCAGTACGAGCCTCACTGAGGAGATCAGTCACCAGATTTCCCTGAGACTCCTTCTGCAATCCACTGCAAATACTTAGCACAAGGGCCTCCCTATCATGGTAAGGTTTCATCATGTTAACATGGTACAATTTGTGCCCCTGCCTCTTGCCTAGCAGTTCTACCATGTAGTTAACATCACTAACCTTCCTTACCACCTTGTAGGGTCCTTTCCAAGCTACTTGCAGCTTGTTGTGTCTGACAGGAATGAGAACCATTACCTGCTGCCCTATAGTATACTCTTTAGCTTGAGCATTCCTGTCATACCAGACCTTTTTCCTGTTGTTGGGCTTCTGTCTGGTTCTCCTGGGCCGAGCTCATGAGTTCCCTGAGCCTTGTCCTGATGATTAGGACATATGCCACAACAGACTCCTTATGAGATTCACGCTCACCTTCCCACTCATCACAAATTAAATCTAGAGATCCTCTCACCCTATGCCCATACAGCAACTCAAAGGGTGAAAAATGTGATTCTGGGGAATATCTCTGTAAGCAAACAACAGATGGGGAAAATATTTGTCCCACTCTATCTTAAACTGGTCTCCAAATGTCTGCAGCATGGACTTGAGTGTAGAAGTTAACCTATCAACAAGACCATTAGTCTGGGCACAGTAGGGGAGGTCTTTAGGTACTTCACCCCACAGTACTTCCACAGACAAGCCAGCAGGTCTGACATGAAATTGGCACCTCTGTCAGTCAGTCTTTCTTTCGGGGAAACCTATCCTGCTGAAAACCTCTAACAAAGCATTTGCCACCTTTTCAACCACAATGAAAGACAAATCCTCTGCCTTGGGGTATCTTGTAGCATGATCTACTACCACTAGGATATACTTTTTCCCTGTGGAACTTGGGGTACTCAGAGGCCCCACAATAACCATAGCTACCCTCTGAAATGGCTCCTCAATCACAGGCAAAAGCATCAAAGGAGCTCTCACCTTGTCTCCTGTCTTGCCTACCTTTTGGCACTACTCACATATCCAGCAGTACCCTGTTATATCTCTGGAAATTCCAGGCTAATAAAAGTTCGGCACAATATATCTCTTTGTGTGCTTTGTGCCCATATGACCTGCAAAAGGAATATCATGGGCTATGGTTAGAAGCACCAGATGGTAGGCTCTAGGCACTACCAACTGCTGTATTCTCTCACTTTCTAGCCCTCCTTCAGGTGTCCACTCTCTCTATACAGTAACCCTTTGTCCCAGTATACAGAATCCCCTTTCCTTTGAGAACAGTTACAGCTTTACCATGGAGTAAGGGGGTCAGGAACTGTACCCAGAGCTTTTGTTCAACATCATACTGTTTACATACCTTCTCAAACATATGAATGAAACTATCAAAATTATCCCCCTCTGTAAATTGTGGAAGAAATTTACTGACTTTTTGTGCTTCTGAGGTCCGGTTGCTCCCTTCCCCATTACCTCCATGACTCTGGCGAAGAGTCAGCATCTCCTTTTCATACTGCCTCTGCTTCTCCTTTCTTCAGCTTCCAAGCGTAACAGTTTCTTATTCTCTTCAGCCTGTAGATGTCTCAGTCTCTCTGCTGCTTTTGTTTCCAAATGTCTGGCCTCCAACTCAAGTCTCTTTAGCTCCAGGTGGATGTTTAAGTCCTCTGTGCTGAGCTGTCCATTCTCTGAGTGTTGTACATCTCCACAGCCAGTCTGGTCATCCTCCTGGTTGCTATTTTCTGATGCAGCTGTGACCAAAGCTGCAATCATGTCTGCTATAGTCAGGTTTCCATGCACCAGTACTTTAGCCTGGCATATCTTGGTCAGCTGGCTCCTTGTCAGTTTACTGTACTCCTCTGCTGACATGCTTGCCTGCTCTCCCTGACTAACTAAGCTAACAAAAAAAAAAAAACAATTGTGATCTGAACTCTGTATATTCACAGAGTGGCTGATTTAGACTACAAAAACACCTTTGGTGATCACTGTACACAAGCTACAGGAATTCACTATCCACACCACTACAAGCAAATTAGTATGTGATGTGGCTAACTCACCACAATCAAACAATTAATATTTGATGTGGATATCCCACCACTGCCAAACAATTAATATGTGATGCCCATGCACTGGCCCAGTAATCAAGGAATCTCAGTCCTCACCACTAGCACCACTGAGGGGCATGTACATTGGGGGGATAACAAGTACACACACAGTAAAGTAAATTTCCCTTAAGAGCACACAGAGATCATAGTCACTCTGAGGCTAGTTTCTCTCTTTCTTTCCAGATCCCCAGTAAGACTCCCCACTGGCACAGATATAGGGTCCAGATCTCAGCCTAGTGGTCAAGCTAAAACCTCCAGCACCATCTCTGTCCATCCAGTGCTTCGTGTCCCTGCCCAAGTAGCTGACACACACATACTTTAAGATTTGATTTATATACAAACACACAAATACTCCTGGGGAAGGCTGGCACAGGTTCTCCAACTATGCCCCCTTTCTGCCTTCAGACTATAAGGTAGTACTGACTGCCACCAACCACTATTATCAGCTACTTTAAGGCCCTTCCCAAAGGGTGATCAATTTCACTGTGTAATATTACTGTTATCCAAACAGTAAGCATGCCGAACAACAAGGCTATTGGAGTGGCTTGGACAGTATCACCAAATACATGCAATGTACTTTAAGAGCTTAAATTATCTCTACACAAAACAGCCATAGTTAAAAGGTTTAAAAATATTTAATAATAAATAATAAAAACACAAGAGAAATCTTTAGTTTTTTTACATTTGAAAAAACAAGCCTGTGGATTATATTAATATTTACAATGACATAGAATTATCTATAAAATTCTATCTAGGCTGGCAGCCTTCACACATACATCTCTTCCCAGCTTGCCATTACAATATTGGTGTAGCTATTAGCACATGAGGTGCCCATAGCTGCACCTTGTTGTTGCACATACAAGCTATTGGCATAGATAACCATGTTGTTATTCAACACCATGTTCAATAGAGAGCATATGACATTTATGGTACTTATTTCATAATGACTCTTTTCTTTCAGATACATTCTCACAGAATCTAACCTCCGTAGCAGGTGGGTATGCTCTTCCTCTCAAGCTCTGGAACTCCCTTATTTCATACACTTGTAGTTATGATCTCCTCATATTGGTGGGGCAGTTTTTTTTTCTTCAGGGTCAGAGGTGGAGAAGAGGAAGAGCCCCAGCATGCAACATGATTACTGCTACTAATGGGAATTTTTTTCTTTGCTTATCATCTCACAGGAAATTATTGCAGGGTTGGTAAGCTTATTAGTGATGGAATAGAATCTTCCTGTTTTCTCATTTAACATACCCACCCGTCACCCCACTGAGTGCATTAGAAACTGATGCCCTTCTCAACCAGTCCCTAGTCTTCACCAAGGATAGGGATTAAAGAAATGCTTTCCCTGGGTTCTTCTATTTATTTTACAATGAGTTACAATTCACTGATTTTTGAATATCAGGATGAGTAACTTTAAAGACTAGAGATAAAAAATTGGGGGGAGCAGACCTCTCATACTCCCACGTGGGAAGCAAACCTCCCATGTTGCCAAAGTTATGTATACCAACTCCATGATCAGGCTACTGTGCACCAGCAGAGTACAAGCATATACTGTTTCAGCAAAGTAATTGCAAAAAATCTACTTGACAGTGAATGCCTTGATAGCATATACATGTGCCATAAGGAACACCAGAACACATCCCCATACCCTCCTCCTCCCCTGAAAAAGAGGTGACCAGCCCTAAGGCTTGTCACTGGTCAGTTCCTTAGTCATTTGGCCTACTAGTAAAACCCAGTTAGCAATTATTATCATCTAGGGCAAATGGAAATGAAGGTGTGCTAACAGATATATCAGTGTGCATGAAAGAATGATAACAATGAAGCCTGCACCAGTATTTAGCTTCTGTGTAAACCTGGTGGTCTGGAAGGTCACTACAGATAGATAGGACTAGTCACCTGACATATAACACATGGCAGCATTTGCTGTTATTTTGTCCTCTGTATGTGATGTGTTTAGTATGTCAAAACAAAAATATGGACTGTAAAAGGTTTTGGAACCAACAGGTCAGTGGATGAAGAACTGATACTTGTTGATTATATCCCAATAATGTCATAGATACAGAGACAGGCAGGTAATAAAAGGGTTAATTTTAATAATTGCTTTAGGTACTAGGTGTGGGATGAGTTAGAATTAAAACTCAAAGAGGTATCTGAAATGTGGAACAAGCATCCCTTTTCAAAGAATATGCTTTAATTTAAGTTATGCAGTTTGAATGGGTATGTATAGCTATGTAGAGGGGTTTTGAACACTTATGTGAGCTGCTGGGAATATGTTTTTAATAGATATGACTCTTGTATGAACCCTATAAAATGATTTTACACAATGAGGAAAAGCAAGGAGAGCTACAGACTTTTATGCTGTTACTGTGATTCTTCCGCTACACGTATCTTACCTAGCTCACAAGTTTTATTTGTCCTTGGGATAAAAATAAAAAGAGAAGACTATGAATGTTAGTCTCATATTCAGCTGCTCGGATTAATTTTCCACTATAGACATTGCCTTACAGCACAGTGCGATTACTGGATTCACTTCGTGGGCATTATGCTTCAGATTCGGCATTGAACCAAGCCGCTGACAGTTCATGTGGATTTAAAAATCTGATAAAAATCTGATGATACTCAGTGAAAGGGTATTTATTTACTTATTACTTTTCAGTTCCTCTACAAAATATCATTTATGAACAAATGAAATGGAAAAGCAAAAATGAGGGTAATTCATTTATTTGAGTCATTGCAATTATGGAGAAGTATGTGCGTGTGCGTGTGTGTGTGTGTGTGTGTGTGTGTGTGTGTGTGTATATATATATATATATATATATATATATATATATATATATATATATATATATATACATATATATGCACATGGGTCTACTTCTGCTCATCGAAATTAACATTTATCGAAGAACAGAAGTGGGCACCCAATTCTGCAAAAGTGCATTTTCGCGAATCACACTTCATCGATTCGGATGCACCAAACACCCGATATAACACACTACAAACACATTTTTGCACCCCCAACTACTTAAATATACAAACTCCGAGGTTGTACTACAGTAGGGAAAAGGGTATATTCCCTTTTCCCCACTATACCGTGCATCGACAAAATGACAAGATAAAAAAAGTAGACACTTCAGAGGGATTTTATTGTTTTAATAAAAGTTTGTATTTACTGGCTTTGTGGCTGCTATCTACCTTTTGTTTGCTGTGGTTATAATTAAAATGAAATGCTCCTCTGTGAAATTACCAAAATTAAAAGCGTTGGACACTTCAGTATAACACAAACTTTATCACACTGCAGTAAATGGCCATCTACTATGGAATGATTACATTACTGCAGCCTCATGTTTACAGATGTGTAAATTATTCCAAATGTTTTCTTTGCAGCACTAATTTCCTGTGGTGTAACATGCAAACACACTGTCCGGAAGGCTTGTCATTGAGGTGATTTACACATTGATAGACAAAATTATTTATTCGTTTTACATCTGTTTTACTACATCAAAGGCTAGGCACTTTACATCTCACTAGCAAGCTTATCCAGTTCCATCTTACTTTTGTTACCTATCATTTGAATATAGCTGAATTTTATTTATTTATTTATTTTTATTGTCTGAATGAGTGACTGGCTATGCTTCATTGTGATTACTTTGTAATAAAATCTGCTGCAGACTACAGAAAACATGCCGGTCCACTACAGAACTGATTTTCATCATATTGATCACTCCAGGAGTAGCCTTAGCCATACGGCTGTCCAGCTTCCAAAGCTTCATGGCATCTTCCATGCACCCAAACTGTCAAACAGCGTGAGATGAGCAGTCTAAAGACAAGTTTGGACATTTATTTTTTATTTTACATTTGTTAACCGGGGGTGTCTGACTGAGCCATAAAGGCCCCTTTTCAGCAGAGGCCCAGGGAGAAAAGCTCCACAAAGAAAAATTGCAGACACATTTAGTTATTTAGACATGATCAGTATACACACAAATTACAAGAGACATGTTTTTACAGTGGTATGCGGCACAAACAGTTACAGTGGAGAGAACAATCAAAAAAAATATTAATTTTAAAAATAAAGGTAATTAATAGATTTGTGGTGTACAGCTGAAATTTGGAACATAGGTAGAATACATACATAGTACACAGGTACAGTACATACATTGTAGATTAGCCAGTGTTTGTGACTAAGACTGAAAACTATTATCAAGTGCTCTAGATGTATATGTTAAGCTTTACTGCCGCTAAAGAGTGCACTCCTCTTGGGCTTTTTTGGAACAACAGTCAGCTTGTTCTTTCCTTTGCTGGGACAGGTAAGTTCCCTTTGGGGAAATGTTTTTCTTCATGAAAATTATTTTAAAGCTAGGAATGTTGTGTTTTAATGGGTTGTCTTGAGACTTTAACATACTTTTAAATGGAGCATTGTTTTTTTCTGTCAGTTTAAAAGTAGTGTTAACTAACTAAAAACATATTTTCTGTGTGGAAATTGTATTTGTTTTTCCTTTGTGAGGCTGTTATATTGCTTGAAAGTGCATTTACTGTTTTTTTTCCTGTCAAAAAAGGTAACTTTTGTGGACCAATAGTTTTACCAGCATTTGCTGCGTGTCTTCTCTGGTAAAGAGACACCACTTTCAACTTGACCATGGAGCAGATAGTCACTACCATGGTTGGTTCTTCTTCCAGCAGCACAAAAAAAAAAGCTAAGCCAACAGCTTTTGCCACCACAGCAGGCTAGCAATTTGCCTCAGCCACAGGTGGGTGATTCTGCTGTGGCCATTTGTTGTACATCAGACCTCTCATCTTTTACCCAGGATCCCTTTGGTGTGGCACCTACAGCCATTATTAACTGGGGGTTAGCCACGTCCTGTCACAATATCCTCAGTGGGCAAATGAGAGTCACTCTTGTCAGTCCTGGGAGAAGGAACAAGGAATGTTTTCCTGTTGTACCAGAAAGCTCTCCCCATCCCTGGGGAAGCAGCTGCTGCCATTAGTAAGATGGTTGGTTCCATTTTTCTTGTCAAAAGAAATAGAAAACCATGCATGTATCTACCCCTTCTCAAATTTCTTTAGACAGGAGTAGATTACAGGGTCTGGCTCAGGGTTTAATTCAAGCTACTGATGCTTCTTGTAAAGTAGGAGGAATTCATCTTTTCCAGAAAAGATTCAAGATTCTGAATCTGAACAGAAATATGCATGGGTTTCTTCCTCAAATTTATGATTCAGACTCAGAGGAGGGCACATTTTCTGATTCTCAGTGTTATGGTTTCTTTTTCTCTGCAACTATTGCTAGGCTTTGCCAGTGTTTTCAGTAGGAGTACACTAAGGTTTCTCATTCCCTCAGAAAATACTGAGTTTTGCAGAAGGATTTTCCAGAAACTACACTCATTTCTCCTACTCTATCAGCTTAAAGGAAGTAAGCTACTGCCTGCAATTCTGTTAGTCAGCCAGCTGCCCTAAAAGGCATACAGGATGTGTAAAACTCATTTCTGTATACTATTCCTAAACCTGACTCAGCAGCTATAGTCTTAGTTGATCCCACTGTTGCTAAACACTTAGTTAATTCCAATCTGAAAAGGATGGGAAAATTATTGATAGGTATGGGTAAAAAGTGTATACCTCTGCAACTTTGGTTTTCAGAATTTTGAATTGTCAGGTTCATATGTTAAATTTTCTCTGAAAGCTTGTGAAAGTATGAGTAATGGTTTATCTGCAATTTCTTCTTGTGAGGAAAAATATGCTTTAAATGACTTAGTTTCTTCTTTTGCATGGATCACTGCTCATTGTTTGTAGTGTATATAGGTTCATAGGTTCATACTAGGCTATCTGCCCAAGGGCATTTATAAGCCTAGCCCATAGTTATGTGGCTTTTCCCCCTTTTAGTTTGAATAAAAACTATGCCTATCATTTTTCTGTGCCTCTGTCAAGCATCCATTGGTCAAGATTCGAGTCTCTTGGTAAATCTAGATTTTTATTCATCAAATCTGGGTTTGATATGGCTATTATATGTCAGGCACAGGTCACCTCTGAGCAAGCGGTATGAGACTGAATAAAGCTGGAGTTCTTTCAGTCGGCAGCATAAAGACATATTTTGAGACCCTTTATCCTTTTGGTGAGGAACTTTGGGGCCTTTCAAGCTGCATCAGGTGTCTGGTCAGATACATTCCGAATGGGGCATTGTACTCAATCATAGGTCTAATGAGTGATTCCTTGATCTAGATGTGAATCCTTCATGATCAGGTGGGCGATATAGAAGGACTACTGTCAACTTGGGTCCCCAGATCCCTGATGACTTTTCTGTGCTCAGTGGATTGTCACCTATATGGTAGCTAGGGGTAACCTGGCCATGGCTCTGGCACCAGTTATCCGTTTCTGTGAGGCCCTTCTGGAGGATATCTGTGTCAGATGCTGACATGGCTCCAGCAACTCTGACCCTGTGGGTTCTGTGATGAGTTTTCGATGATACCTGAGGGGGTATTGTGTCAAGGTGACTCTGCTGATACTTCTTCCAGGGCTATGGCCACTGGTACTGTTTTAAGGATATTTGCGTGGCTGCATTCTCAGAAACCTCCAGATAATGTTAAAAACGAGATTTTAAATTCTTCCTTGATAGTGATTTAGTGTTTGACTGCTCTGCTGCAGAGATAATTAAAAAGTGTGATGCAAGAGGTAAGCTGATCTTGGGAATATCTAAGAATGTTCAGCTCTCCTTTTCCAAACTGTCCAAGGGATTTTCTTTCTCCTCTTCCCTTTCTGACAGAAAACAGAATAAACAGTCTAAACAGGATTCAGGTAAATGGGTGTTTAAGAAGGAATGGCAAGGGAGTTCCAAATAGAAGTTTCTAATCTCCAAAAGGCAAGGACAGTCCAATATGTCTGAATAACTATTCAAGAGATTTTGTAACCCACTCTTACCCTGGACACTTTTTTCTTCCAGAAAGTCTTAATCTCCATTTTCTCTTTGGCAGTCAGACAAATGGGTTCTTAATATCATTCATCAAGATTACAGATGGCAGTGGGAGAAAATTCTTCCTTTTCAGGGAGTTATTATTCATCCTCTAGATCAGAAACATTTGTTTCCACCTGTTCTTCATAATATGCTGTCCCGAGGACTGATAGAATCAGTTCCTCTTTCCCGAGTGGGGAAGGGTTTTTATTCAAGGATGTTCTTAGTGCCAAAGAAAGAAAATAGAGACCAGTTCTAGATCTTTCTTTCCTATACTTATGATAGTTCCCTAATTCAAAATGATGTCAGTTCACAACCTTTAACCTTTTCTTCCTCTTTCACGTTTCCTAGTAACACTGAAATTATAAGATGCTTATCATCACATCCATATTCATCCATACTTAGGCAATTCTTAAGGTTTTGCATGTCTGGTTTACATTATCAGTTCTCTACCATAATGTTTGGACTGTCCAGGGTACTATGATTGTTCACAAAGAGTCTAGCTCCAGTTATAGCTTATGGCAGGCTACAGGGTATCCACATTTAGCCATTTTAGATGCCTTGATTATTTTTTCAGAGTTCTTTTCAAAGTGTTAGGAATCTCTGTCTTTGGTGAGAGATCTCCTACAAAAGCTGGGATTCCAAGAGAATAGGCAAAAGTCTTTCTTGACTCCCTCACACAAGATCATGCTCCTGGAATGTCAACTATACACCTCAGTTCAAAGAGCTTTTCTTCCACAGGAAAAAATAGATCCTTATTTAGATCTGTTTCTAAGGTTTTCCACTCAGACTTCAGTCACCGAGAAAGAGTGAGAGAGACAGACACAGTGAGAGAATACCTCAGGATTTAGGGTCTCATGGCATCTACAAAACTCATTATACCCTAGACAAGATACCACCTGAGAAAGATACAGTTGTATCTGATATCTCTTTGGTACCAGCATCAACACACTTTTTCTTTTCAAATTCCAGTGCTGGGGGTTGTCAGAAGAGAAATCTTTTGGTGGAGACAACAGATTTCCTTAAACACAGGTCTCCCCTTCTCCTTCCATGTTCCAAAGCAGTCAGTTACCACTGACACTTCATACCTTGCTTGCTACATTGGATGATTAATGCCCCTTCATAGGCACCTTTTGAATGGGGATCATAGTGAATATGGGTGTTAAATTCCCCATTGCCTAAAAGTGGTATATATTGGGTATCCCATTTTCCTACAGTTTCTTGAAGAATTTCCTCAGTAAATATTTGGGTAACCTCCCTTATTAAACATGCCCTTGAGTTTGTGAATTTCTTGAGTGAAAACTTCCATGGTAGTAATCATGCATGGTAGCCTGACACATGAACCTTTTATCAGGACTTTCTTTTACACTTACATAGATGAAATCTATTAAAATGTAGGCATGCATTACTGAAGGTGGGTTTTCTAAAAACATTCAGTATAAACCTTTCATCAGAAATGGTGATATGAGTGTTCAAAAAACTAATCTATTTCTTATTAAATTGGTATGTAAAATTCAAGAAATTAGTAGTCTTATTAAGGACAGGAATAACATGTTTTTTACATATTTCTCCTTCATAGTAAACATAGTTGTCATCCAAAATAAATTCCATAAAATCCATGATGATATGAATATCCCTCCCTTGAAGAAAGCTACATCATAAAAAACTCTCATGAAAAAATTGCAAACTTTGATTTCTGTGAATACTAGTAGAAAGATCTTTAATATCAAATGTTAAAAAGCCTAGGTTTTCTTCACAAAGAGTCTTCTCCAACCTACTTAAAAAAATCCAAAGAATCCTTTAATAAGTGTGGGAATTGGGAATATAGAGGTTTAAGCATTCTACCAACAAAAACAGCTAATGTGTATGTTTTTTAACCCTGTGCTACAACTACGGGTCTTATTGGGGGTTAATTATATCTTAATGGATTTTCAGAATACCAAAAATGGTTGGTATTTTTTTGCAGGGTTTTAAATTTTGTAGTATTTTTTTCTGGTCAGTAGCTGGCCAACTAGTTTTTTTCCTTCGGAGATATTTGGCTGGAATGGTCATTCATTCAATTGAGCATTTGATGATTTGAGTTTGATGATTAGCGATTCAGTCAATTAAGCCTTCAACAAAGTAATATAGACCCATTTTTGTTGATAGAACACTTAAATCTGTATACTCCCAATTCAAAAAAACAAAAATCTAGAAGAATGCCAACATGTACTGGTCAAACCATAAAAATCTTTTAATAAATATAACAAATCAAATGAGCACTTTTGTCTTACTGTTCAAAGACTTCATCCCAATTCCCCCAATTATTAAAGGGTTCTTGGGATTTTTTAAGTAGGTTGGAGAAGATTCTTTGGGAAGAAAACCCAGGCTTTTTACTTGTATTCCCAAAACTGAAGGTTTGCAATTTTCATGAGAGTCTTTTACAATGTAATTTTCTTCAATGAGAGATATTCATAGATGGATTTTATGGAACTTATTTTGGATAACAACTATGTTTACTATGGAGGAAACATTTTAAATAGCACAGCGGTGTAGCAATGGGAGCAGTGTGTGCTCTCATTTATGTAAATTTAGTTTTAACTTATGGGGAATTGAATTATGTTTTTTAGATCAGATCTTTACAAATGTTATAAAACCTATTTATGATTCCTTGATGATATTTGTATTTTATGGCATGGCCCTGAAGAAGTGGTGAAAGATTTTATTACTGTCCTTAACAAGACTTCTAATTTCTTGAATTTTAATTATCAATTTAATAAGACAAAGCTTAGTTTTTTGGACACTCATATCACTATTTCTGAAGAAGAGTTTAGATCAAATGTTTATAAAAAATCCACCATTACTAATTACTAATGCATACTTACATTTTAATAGCTTTTACTCATTTAAGTGCAAAAAAAGTCCGATAACAGGGCAGTGTATCAGGCTGGCATGCATGATTTCTACCAAAGAAGTCTTCACTCAAGAAATTCACAAACTCAAGGACATGTTTATTGAGAGGGGTTATCTGAAGAAACTTACTGAGGACGTAGTCCAAGACATTGTTGGAAAATGGAGTACCCAATATAAACCACTTTTAGGTAATGGGGAATTTAACACTCATATGCACAATGATCCCCATTCAAAAGGTGCCTAGGAAAGGGCATTAGTCACCCAACATAACATTGATTCAGGAACTGTTAAAAACGCAGTGTTCAGGAATTAAAGCATTTTAAGAATTAACCCTATTATTCCTTCTATCGTGGGTGCTAACCTCACTTTGCTTAAAAAATTCCAAAACTTTGAAAGGCTTGTTCAAGAATGACACACGAATATGTCCATTTAAGGATGGAAAAGTTAGAGACACCAAGAAATGCGGTCATCGTAAGTATTGCCCATATATTTATAAGGGTTATTATATGAGTAGGGTAAGATCAGGATATTTTACTCAGACTTGAAGATGGCAATTGCTTAAGCAAAGCTGTCATATGTGTAACAAAACATTCCTCCTGTCCAGGTTTCTATACTGGGAAAACTAGGAGGATTTTCAAGAAAAGAATATATGAACACATCTATGATATGTCTATGAAATGTGTTAATTCCCTTTTTAAGCATGTGGGCTTCAACAAATTTAGGTTTGACATCTTAGAAAATATTACTACATTCCCCAAAGGAGGTGATTGTGAGTTGAGGCTTGAGTACAGGGAACTTTTTTTGGCAACTTAAACTAAATGCCACAGCCCCACCGGGGATTAATAAGAATGTTTCAGTTTTACCAGTTCTGAAATTGAAAGCAGCAAAGATGTAAAAGGGGATTATACACATGCATTTTTTTTAGTTTTGATATAATATCATATTTTACTAGGAAATCTATGTTTTTATTGTATTATGTCTGCACTATTTAGTTTTATGTACATATTTATTTTGGTACATTGACATCATACGTGTTGGTGCTTTTAGTATAATCACATGTGTATCCTTGGAATAAATATATGAATACGATTGGTCAGTACATGAATTTAAACAGGATGTTTTTATTACATTGTTCTGAAGAAGATTTATATTTCACAAAACAAAAAATGTTTAACCATTAAATTCTGGATTTTATTTTCTGGTGGTCTCTGTTTTGGTTTGCACTATAAACACAGTTTGTGGTTATTAGTTTGTTATTTGTGTGTGTGTGTGTGTGTGTGTGTGTGTGTGTGTGTGTGTGTGTGTGTGTGTGTGTGTGTGTGTGTATGTGTGTGTGTGTGTGTGTGTGTGTGTGCGTGCCCACTTTCACAGGATTTCTTGAAAAAATATCTCTACTAACCTACTATATGTTATTTAGAAATGTTCTTCCAATTTATTGTGAAATCAAAAACAAAATAATTTCTCATACTAGAAAGGGTGGACAGAACACTTTACACATACTCTCCTTCTGATTCTCCTGACTGATTATAATCAAATTATTAAACATTCCAGATACAGTTAAATTCCTTAAAACTGAAGAATAAATAAGATTTTATTTGGTAAAACTGTCAGCTGAAGTTCTATGCAGATATTCCAATGGAATATATAAATCAGCAAGAAAATAACTTTTCTCCTTTTTGCTAATTTTAAATTAAAATGAACACTTGTTTTCATGTGTTATTTTCAGCATGAACAGTTGCAAATGTAAAATAGCTGGTTACAAAGAAGTAAATGCTATTTTTGATAAACTTTTTGCATTTAACTCTGTCTAAAAGCGTTTATATAAGCATTTGTCTACTCGGTTTGTAAAATCTTCTAAGATTTTTCTTATTTTTTTTTACTTTCTAAGCTGTTTGTTGGATCTAGTTTTGATAACACGTGTTATACTGCTAATTGTTATTGAAATTCCTAAAAGATGGACTTTCTATCAGCAGTTCCTGTAAATAGTCTTAACAGTTTTATCAAGTCTTATTTAAAGCATACTGATCTTATTATGTCACTTATATGAATCTTTCTTTTATATACTAGCCTGTGTCCAAGTCATTTTTCAGCTTTTTAGAATGTAGCAATTTGATTGGAGCAGCGCCTGCAATTTGACATATACTGCTAATGTTAGACAAAGTTTTAACATATACATCACTCATAAAATATGTCTATATTTTCTTTTCTTCCACAGCTATTCTTTAATACATTTACTGTGTTATCCCTCTATACAATGGTACACTGCAGCCTAAATGCTATTTTATAAATTATTTTTTGAAACAGGTTACTTTCTTCCAAAAGTAATTCTCCCTAGTCTTTCCACTTGCTCTAAAGCTTTCATTTTTCTTAGTTAACAGATTGGTTTACACTTTTTGAATTAGCAGCACCTATGGTTGGCAGGTATGCAATAGGCAGTGGACATTTTTCGTAGCTGAGAAACATGATTTTCCTGAAATTTTGTTTATAACAAACAGACTAAGCAGAACAATCAGATTTTCAGTTTATTGTATATTTTCCTTAGCTGTAAATTGCAATTTAAACACTCATGATATATATTGGTTGTCCTGCATATTTAAAGGTTTTAACCAGAATCTATGTTTTAATATTGAAGAATTACCTTTTGATGCTGAGCTGGGAGCTGGTATTCTTTTATGGCACTAGGGGTGCTTTTGTAAGTTTCCTTTTTTATTTTGATGTGCGCATTAGTCAAAGTTTCTCTACTGTGAAGTATAAGGTTTGCTTGGCACTGCACTTTAATTTATCTAGCACTTTGAACGTTCCCTTTTTTTCAATAAACTCATATTTAAACTCACTGTTCATATGTTTTCTACTTAAGCAATCCCTCTTGCCTCACCATTCAATACAATGTTTTCGATGGGTCTGTTATTAAGGTCTTTGTTACACTTTAAGGTGGTGTGTTATGTTTTACACCCTCCCCCTTACACCTGCTGGTTTACTATGCATCCCTTTAATTGCTGCTAGTATATTTCAGTCTCAGCTCCTTTGCTGCTTTGGAGTCTGGATATTATAATTGCTGGTATAAAATTTCAGCTTCTCTGTGTTTTTCTGCTACTATAGAGGATCATGCTGAAAGTCTGCACATATAATCAATTGTGTCTTTGCAGTTACAATAAATGTCAGACTAGATTATTGTCTACATTGTATGCATTAGTCAAGTTTTCATTACTGATTGAATGAAATAAAACAAATGTAAACAAGTGCTCACATATAACACATCTATGCTTACTATATTTCATTCCTTCAGCCGAGTGCATATTTATATTTTAAATCTGCGTGTTTATATTTTTTGCACCTTTTAATATCCCAGTTTATTATTCCACAATGCATGATTTTAAAGGGAAAAACATTGTTTCTGTCTCTATATGCTGTGCTGAATATAGTATTAGCTTTCACTTAACTATATCTTTCCCCTTACAGCCCCTCATGACTACAGTATTACTGAAATCACATCATGTTTTACATTTTCATTGAACTTCATGTTTTGATTTTGTTTACCAGACAAGCTCAGGTATCTTATTTCACCATGGTGCCTTGCAGGAGAACCACTGAGCGAAGACAGTTTTAGAATTGTGTTCATATTAAACTACGTTATTAGTATTGATTATGATTTTACATTCTATCATGGATGTGTTGATTCTGGTATGAACCACTTTTGGACATAATACATTTGGTTCAGGCCTCGTGTGTTTCCACAGTAGGTTCAGTATTACTGTAATAGATTTGAACTTATTATTTGTAGACCCTCAGGATGGCAGTAAGACACACACTTTTATTTAAGCAGGTATGTTCCTTGGGTGGGAATTATAACTTTTTACCTTCTTATTACAACTTAGTTTAAACCAATTGATTGCTATTTTGCATTGAGTGGACTGTGCTGACTTTCTGATCTTGAGAATCGCGGAATTGTTCATGTCTCTCATGTGAAGAGGTTGCTTTTGCACTAATTCTATAATTCTGATGCCCAATCTGCTATTAACATACACTTTGCCATGACAGTAGTGCATTTCAAATGTTATGTTGGACTTTAATAGTAAAGATTATGCAGTTTTTGTTTATAGCATATGATTAACAAAGTAACACATGGCTCGGAATGATGAAACCAAGCCTACAAAACTGGCATACTGTAGCTTTCCTTATCATGTAGTATAACATTTTGTGGCAAATCTGACATTATTATTATAGATTTTATTTAGTGTTTAGGTAATTATAAAATGTTAGTTAATGTAGGTAATTTTGTGAGCGGATTGAGATGACATTTTGGTAACATTTTTAAGTGGCACTTGATATATAAGCATTGGTAAAATAGGCTGACAGCCAGCTTTAACAGCAATTTGCAAACAAGCATATTCTCACTAGGAATCCAAACATATATACACATATCCATACATATGCAGAGGCAGACAAACATATAAATATACACACATACATACACACACACACACACACACACACACACACACACACACACACACACACACACACACACACACACACACACACACACACACACACACACACACACACACACACACACACACACACATATATA
>NC_056728.1:1462890619-1462925619 GCF_019279795.1 Protopterus annectens
AAGGGAATGACATCAGCAGGCTTGATAAAGCATGCTAGTGGGTGTGAGACTTAGCAAAATACTAAACATAAGAACATTTGCCAGATCTGGGATTAGAACCCCTGTCTACCTAGTAATTTGTACTATAGTGTTATGCACTTATCACACACACTACAGAGCTTACTGGGCTGATAGCTGGCCAAAGGTAACAATAAGGGGAATTACATCAGCAGGACTGAAAACCGGACCACTAGGACGTGTTGTGGGTGGGAATGGCCTAAAACTGCTTCACCTACAATAAAACAAACACACACACCCTCATTCTCATATACACAACTGTCACACACACAGCTGCCAGTATTGAGAGTAGAACCCCTAGCTATCTAGTTATTTTTACTACAGTGTTACGCAGCTATCACACTCTACAGAGCTTATAGGGGTGCTTATAGGTTTGAACACTGTCCAATAGTACTTCTAAGGTGAATGACAGCAGCAGATCTTGTGAAATAGGGCAATGTGAAGTGTACTGAGTGGGAAGAATCTCCTAATACTTGGACCTATGGACACACACACACACACACACACACACACACACACACACACACACACACACACACACATACACGCACGCAGATGATGTGATATTATAAACTCAACCGCAGTACTGTTGCACAATGGAGCTCACCTTTTATGCTAGCACGTACAACTGTTTACAACTGGTATGCCACTGTCCACAGCAGGACATCACTGTATGCCATTCAAGATATCCGTGTGTGTGGCTCACTCTGTGTCCCCCTGAGTCTCTCTCTGTATCACTGTCTGTCTCTCAGTTCCCCACATCTATGTGTGTGTATGCTTGACATATGTTATCTGTTGCCCATATATATGTGTGTGTATGTGACATAACAAATGCAGATATATCACATATGAGCCACCTACAGCTAGCTGAGGGTAATCCTGTCTGATGTGTTTGCGTGGGGACAGTTGAGGTAAACATAGCTGTCTGTATGCATGAACAGATATACACAATATTGTCATATATTCTGATGTGGGTACCAACATGTCCTGTGATTCCCTAAGTGTAGGAGCATGCCCAGTGTGATCTTTTATAGTTAGTGTGGGGCTCCATTCCAGAGATAGATGTACTCCAGTCCAGGGTTTTGTGTGCTACAGCCATACCTCTCAGGAGTACGTAAGAGTTTCGTCAGGGTACTTGTTTTGTTTAGCAGACATTTTCTGACATATCCATAGTCTGAAACTGCAATGTATTGTGTCATTACTTAGTGCCAGATATCCTCAGATCATCACAGAGCTTTACCAGAGGACTACTAGTTGTATGATGCATACACCAATATTATGAGGCCAGCTATGTAAACTCTTGCCCAACAAGGCCATTTGTGAGGTGTGGCTACACGCAGAGTAGTAATGGCACACATCAGTGTAAACAGTCCAGCAACCTGGTGATATACTGGCTAGGGATCTCCTGCTTGTGTGGTATCTTTCTAACCTGTGATGTCATATCCTTGTGTGTGCATACCTCTGACTTGTCCATTTTTGTGCAGGTTGTCCAGGTATTTGGCTAGAAGTTTCATCCTTTCTATGTAAACATGTGTTTTATAGCAAGTTAGTTACATATGATTGAAGTGTGATGTCACATGATAATAAAGACATTCCTGTTGCAGAATACATAACCTTCAGACCATGTCCTCTACTATAAACCCCTCACCCTACCAGCTTTCTCAGTATATGAGGGCAATATTTACAACACATGCCTATCATTGTGCTTTTGTTCCACTTTTATTTCTGCCCTTGTACAGACATCTTGCTGTCAGAGGTTGGGAGTTATGGGTGTGGGTACAGAGTGCATTCAAGTGTGCAGGCATGTCCATTATTTGTAAAAGCAAACATAAGAAAAAGGATTTCAACTACCCTACCATTAACTGGGAAAACTACTCATGTACCAACTCTTGTGCTCAACATTTTCTGGTATTCATAAATTCTAATGCTTTGGATCAACTTATCCACACCCCCACCAGGGGCAGCAATATCCTAGACCTGGTCATTACCAACATGGGCAACCGGTGTTCCACACCAGAAGTCAATTCCTCGTTGGTTAGATCTGACCACAAGCAAATCACCCTAGACATCCACATCCCAGCCTCACCCCCCATTAGGGAAACCACCGTAAACAATTTCTCCAAAGCCAACTTCACGCTTCTTAAGACAGAAGTGGCAAACTTCACGACACCCATGCTGATGGACAGTTGAGATACGACTGCTGAATCCTATACAATTACACTTTATAAGCACTTACACGAGTGCATGGATCATGCAATCCCTAACAGAACCATGATGCTATCCTCCAAAAAAAGGAAGCCAATCTGGTTGTCCCCTGCTATAAACAAACTCTACAACAGAAGAAATAAACTGTTGCAAAAAAAAGAGTAAAGTCCCATGATTGGAGGAACTCTGTGGTCAGCCTCAGTAAGAAGCTGAGATCCCTCATAAAATCCTCCAAAGCTAGTTATGAAAACAAAATTGGCACTGATTCTAAAGACAACCACAAAGTATTCTATAGCTATGTCAAGAATCTCAATGGCAACACTCAGATCTGCTCTGAGTTACAGCACAATGGCACTAAATATACAGAACCAACTGATATTGTCAACATCCTGGTAGATAGGTTCAGTGCTAACTTTACCCCTCTCTCATCCCCTAAAGGGCCCATTTCTATACCGGAAGAATGCAAAGTACCTGTAAGCATGGCTGCACAGGTAAAAAGCACACTCTCCAAAGCCAAGAACACAGCATCCATGGGACCTGACAACATCCCAGGCTGCGTTCTACATGAACTACAGAATGAACTGGCACCCCACCTAAGTACCATGTTCAATCATAGTCTCACCTCAGGTTTTGTGCCCACTGAATAGCGCACAGCAACAGTTATCCCACTCCACAAAGGGGGAGCCACCACAGACCCCGGGAACTACCACCCTATTAGCCTGATGAGCCTGGTCTGCAAGGCTATGGAGCGTATCATCATGGAACTTATAAACAATGACATTGGTAATCTCCAAACTCTGGACCCTACCCAGTTTGGGTTTGTAAAAGGCAGATCATGTCTCCTAAACCTGATAGACTTCTTTGAAGCGGTCACCAAAGTTGTAGATGAGGGTAAGGTGGTACACACAGCCTATCTAGATCTCGCCAAGGCGTTCAACACCATCCCCCACTCTGGAATTATAGACAAACTCACTAAACTAGGTATAAACCCCTATGTCACAAGATGGGTTGCCAGTTGGCTCACTGACCAAACCCACACTGTGAAAGTAGCAGTCTCTAAATCCAACTTCAGACCAGTGACAAATGGAGTACCACAGGGTTGAGTCCTAGGTCCTCTCCTGTTTGGTATCTACTTCTCTGAAGTACAGGCTAACACAGAAGGTCTTTGGCTAACAAAGTTCACAGATGACTGCAAACTAGGAGCCATAATCAAATCTCTTAACAATGTGGACATCCTACAAAAGGGCCTCACTGAGACAGATGCCTGGTGTCAAAGCCATGACCTCAAGCTCAATGTCAAAAAGTACATTGTCATCCCTTTTGGTAAAAACTCTGTACCCATGAACTACCACATAGGCGGTAGTATGCTTAATACTGAAAGTGTGATAAGAGACCTTGGGACACAGGTGGACAGTAGTCTCTCCTTTGATAATCACATCGCCACAGTAGTCAGGAAATCCTTTTACATGGCACACTTCATCACAAAAGGTTTCTCATCCAGAAAAAAAGAGGTAATTGTTCCCCTCTACTCATCACTCATTAGACCCATTATAGAGTACAATGCTCCTTTTGGTATGTACCTCACAAGACATCTACAACAACTTGAAAGGCCACAGAAATACCTCACGAAGTGGATTACCAGCCTCAAACAGATGCCCTATGTAGACCGTCTCAAAAATCTCCAGCTTTACTCTATCGTATATCCCCTACTCAGAGGAGATCTCTGCCTAACATACAAAGCTATGTCAAACCCAGAGCTGTTGGACATGCTCCACATAAAGAAATCCCAATCCCTCCGAGCTACCCGCTCTAGGGACCTAAACCTTGTCACCACAATAAACAGAACATGCTGGAGGGATAGATTCCTGTCTCAGAGACTTCCCATACTCTGGAACAAACTACCTATCTATATCAAACAAAGCTCCTCATTAGCACTTTTCAAGAAAAATCTTGATGATTGGATGGGAGATAGGAAATTCACCCCGGGGATCACTTCTGTGGCTCTTCTTGACAGGGGCACAGGAAAATAATTTTCTTGGGTGGCAAAAGCCAGGGTGCCATTTGGCTAGGCTTATATAGGCCCTAGGGCCAATAGCCTAGTACCTACCTATGAACCTATGAACCTATGAATCTGGCAACAGTACCGCAAAGCACTTATATTCAAAAATGCCCTGGCACCTCTGCTACACATCCTTCAAGATGTCACTCATACATTTAGTATACTCCACATAGCACTGTGACTTCCAGGTATGTCAGTGGCAAAGCAGTGGGTGTCACTGACATGCATAAGAGATGGCACTGCAGTTATCTGCACATGGCCCTGTCAAAGGCAGCACTGTACCTAGGGCAGTACAAGACGACTGCCAGGAGAACATGCTGACCAAATCCAGGCAGTATTAACCACTGTGATTTTCTACAGTTGACCTGCTGTGTGGGTATGAGGGGTGGTTATGGGACCCCCACCCTGACATCCATGCCTGTGACATATGACCCCTTCCCCAGTTAGTTGTCCCCACACATATACTGCAGTGGAATTTGCCACCTTGGGTACTACCACATAGTGTGCGGAGGCCAGTTTTGGCCTGACAATACCTGGTGTCCCACATAGCTGTCAGTTGTGTGCTGCTATCCCAATGGGTCACCCCATTCCCTTGCATGCATGCAGCATTACCATAGATATGCTAGCAGAACATACTATTACATTCCTTTATTGTTAAGAAGACTCCTTGTGCTTGCAGCAGTTGTGAGGATGGTGCTTGAGGGCCGCCTATGTTGGATGCAGACAGTACACTGCCTATACATGGTAAGTTACAGGTAATGTGATGTGTGTGTCATCCATTTTACTGTGTGTGCTGGTCAGAGAGAGGTGTCAGTCCCTGGGGTCCCTACAGTGTCAGTGTGTGTGCTATGCATTGCCTCTTTGCCAAGGCATGAGCATACTGGGCACACCTCCATCTGCCTATGGGGGGTGGCTCAGGGGCCTCCTACTGTAAGTCCCTCTGTGCCTGTGGGGACCTTGGCAATTGTTGGGGGCTGTGTGGCTGTTCCTGCTACAGCTGTTTCCACAGGATCATATTGAATAGTATGGCACATACTATGAACATGTGTGCACATGTGGCTGGAGAGTACTGCAAGGCCCCACCAGATATGTCATGGCAGCAGAACCATGACTTGGACATCCTGAACACATGCTCTATAATGATCCTGGTTTGTGCATGTGTCTCATTATGGCATTCTTGTGTGGGTGTGTTTTTGTGATGTGTGTCATCGGTGGACATTTTCTGTGCTGGAGCAGTTACACTGTACACCTCCAGGTACATCTGCAGTTAACTCCTACTGATGCCTCTATGTGTCAAATATTGCTTGTTCATATTTGCATCAATAATTCCAAAACCATGCTATGTACAAGGTTTTAAAGGACATCTTAAAGCTTACACAATGGCAAACCCAACTGCATTCATATTTGACCACTGTCTAGTGCAGGTAAATAAATATTAACTGCTGTTTTTATGATATTAATTTATATAGATATAATTTTTACATTTTTCTAAATATCTCCAGAACAAAGTAACTCAGACATAACTCCTTAGCCTCATATGAAAGCTCAACTAGATGAATAAAATGTTGCTGACAGTATGTGTGTAGCTTGAGTGGTTGCTGAGATATTGTAGGTTGTTTACAAAACATTACAAATATAATAGTTACTGTGTTTACTGTGATTTATAAAATTCATTTTAATACCTAGATCCTAAAGAATACTACCACTATAAAAATAGTTTGTGCTCAAGTTTGCCATTTATACTTCTTTCATAACCCCTATGGTTCCAATGATATGAACATTTGTTTGAAATGCAAGGATATAATTTAACTCTGTCAAAAGGTTTAGGGTCTGCCCATTGGAAGTTGCAGAGCAAACGTCCTGAGCTGCATTGGAGTGAATGAGTTAAGACATTGCAAATAGTTAAGATTAAATAGCTTGAGATCTGAGAATACAGTGGTTGAGGTGACTGGTTTTGAATTATGTGATGATGCTGAGTGATGTGATGATTGAGTGGTCCACGGTTTCAGTGTATATCTCTACAGAGATATAATAGTGATAAGGGTCTGACGGTAACATGTTTGATTTTGTGTGTAATTATATATTGAGAAGAGGAAGACAAACAGTATGTTTGATGTATTTGCATTTATTGTTTAGTAATTTTAGGTGCTGTAATTTTTAAGCCAGTTGATTTTCAGTTACGCAGCAATGTGGATATAGGACTACAATAAGGAGTATGTTTCAGGTTAGTGACTAAGTTTATTTGTAATGATGTTATTTTGTGGAAAGTAGGGTTAGTAAGGAAATTGCATTAGTATTCAATTAATTCATTATACTATTCATTATATGAATCCATTATATTTAGTCTGATAGTTAGCACATAATAATCCTCTTCTTGTAGCCAATGTTAGAGGGTGTGATTCATTTTACCTCCATTTACCTTATGTGTGACTCACTTAACCAGAAATTGTTCCCAGGTCACACTTGAAAATGGGCAGTTTGACAAGTGGGTTTACCTGACTAAGAAAGAGATAAAAAAGCTGCACAATGAAGTTTTTTCTTTTTTTTATGCAATGCCACCATTTTTAAGAGTAGGTCGTATAGTCTGAGTTAATTTGCCCCAAGCACAGTGCTGTTTATTATTAAAATATGCCTCTTTATATTGTGTGTGCAAAACATTAATAATGGCATTAATGGAGAGGATAAATGATGATATGCATATCACATGAGGCGTGCAAGGTGCAAAGAGAGAGAAGGAGAAATATGACAAGCACAACTACAAGAAAAAGGAGATACCCGGTTCCACAATGCCAAATGTAAGTACTGTGTGTTCGGTAAATGATGTTCAGACCTGTATAACTTGCGCTGCAGAAAGGTTTGTCACTTGCCCATACAATGTGAATTAACCAGAATCTTATTACCACTGATTTCTATAACTATATTCATAAAATGGACATTACTCTGCACCATAAATACTGTACTGGAACAAGTTTTAATTTTGAACACCTACTGTCATTTATAGGCTCTGGTAATGTCACTGCTGAACAATGAAGCAGGAGGTATGTGATAGTGTTTTAATAAGAAATAGTTTTGTGCTCAAGGTAAAAATCTATGTAAGAATTAGCATCTTGTTGACTTGAAAACAATGAATATCTGATAATAACACTAGTTGCTAAAGGAGGTAGAACTGCTATTGTGGACACTTCAGTGTGCAATGAATTAAAGCATTTGATGTTAAATATTAATGAGAGATATAAAGAATCTCTGGTTACCCAGTTTTAATGTAAAAAGAAGACTGAAAGCTGTGTATTCACATCTGAACATTAAATAGAGGTGATTTTTTTTACTTTAGAAGTGTGGGTCACCCTGTAATTCCATTAATATATGTACTTTCCAAATTCATAAAGGTGAAAAACATCCACTTTGTCCTGTAATTTCAGGTTGTGGAGCTATGCATGTATTTTTGAAACTGCTACTAGATAATTGGCCAATATGTAATAGGGACATAGACATTTTATTAGTTAGCTTAATAAGGTGCCTAACAAAACAAAAGAGGACTCATTCATTAACAGTGGCTGTGAATATATATACACCAAAAATATGTCATTGCATGGGTGTAAATACTAAGAAAATATCTAGTTTATGTAGTGCATTATAATATAGTGTATTCAAATATGTTAATAGAAAATATGGAACTTGCTTTAGAATTAATTTATTTATTTTATTTTATTTTACATTTGTTAACCAGGGGTGTCTGACTGAGCCGAAAAGGCCCTTTTTCAGCAGAGGCCCGGGGAGAAAAGCTCCACAAAGAAAAATTACAGACACATTTAGTTATTTAGACATGATCAGTATACACATAAATTACAAGAGACGTTTTTACAGTGGCATGCGGCACATAAACAGTTACAGTGGAGAGAACAAACAAAAAAATATTAATTTTAAAAATAAAGGTAATTAATAGATTTGTGGTGTACAGCTGAAATTGGGAACATAGGTAGAATACATACACAGTACACAGGGACAGTACATAAACTGTAGATTAGCCAGTGTTTGTGAGTAAGGTTGAAAACTATTATCAAGTGCTCTAGATTTTGTATGTATATGTTATCCACTTTCACTAGCCTGGGGAGCAATCATGGCACTGCCAACTTTGCTTGAGATGTTGCCTGATGAGGTCTTTAAAGGAGGTTTTGGATGATGTGTTTTGAATGCTAGTAGGGACAGAGTTCCATTTTTTAGCCACTGAACTACTATATAGTGCATCTCCAAAGCTATTGTAGCTGTTGGTGACTTCTAGTAGTAGTTTGATTGATGATCTAAGAGGCCTTTTGGCTGAGTGATGTTGTACTAGGTTTTTGAGAGCAGGACACTTATTGGGAAGGGAATACATAGAATGACAGAGGCAGAGCTGATTGTAGGTTAGGAGGTTGGGCAGTTCAAGCCAGTGGAGCTGTCTCAAAGCAGTACAGTGATGAGTTCTATATGAGCAATTTTCAGCAAAGCGGGCAATTCTGTTATAGCAGGCTTCCATTTTGCTTAGTTCAGTTTTGTTGAGATTAGTCAGAATGGGAGATGCATAGAGTAGGGTGGATAGAAGTTGGGAGCGAGCAATGGCTGATCTTGTGTTGTTGGTAAGAAATGGTTTGATAGGGTAGAGTGACCCCAGTTTGTCATGTACTTTTTTAATACTTAAGTTGAGATGACTATCAAATTTTAGGTGTGAGTCTATGGTTATTCCCAATAGCTTAGCCTGTGCCACTGGAGCAATTGGAGTAGCATTTGTGAAGCAGATAGTGAATTGACTATTAGTGTTTTTGTTAGAACTGGTTATAATCATAAGCTGAGTTTTCTTTGGATTGAGGATAAGTTGGGCTTTGGTAAGGTAGTTTTCGATGTCAGAGAATGCTAGTTGAGTTGTTTGCAGGAGGGTGGGAATGTTTTGTGCAGCACAGATTAAGGTAGTGTCATCTGCATACTGATAATTATAGATGCATGCTGTGTGGAGGTATGAAGGTCATTTGTGAAGACTATGAATAGTAGTGGTCCTAAGATAGAACCCTGTGGGACTCCTATAGTTATGGGCAGCTGAGGAGAGAGAGAATTTTCCCATTTCACACCTTGGTACCTGTCAGTTAAGTAGCTTTGGAACCAGGTAAGAGTGGAATTTGATAGATGATATTGGTTTAGTTTGTTTAACAGGATTTGGTGTGAGACTGTGTCAAATGCTTTGGAGATATCCAAAAAAAGAGTTGACACTTGTAGGCCTTCATTTTTGAGATGGTTTACTGTGTCTGTGAAGCAGAGGAGGGCTGTAGTGGTACTATAGGCAGGTCTGAAACCATGCTGAGTAGGTGACAGGATGTTGCTGTCTAGGAGATAGTTTAGCATCTGGGTATGGATGCATTTTTCTAGGATTTTGGCCAGGGGGGAGAGTAAAGCAATGGGTCTGTAGTTATTAAGTTCAGCGGAGGTCCCACCTTTATGTATGGGTGTAACATAGGATATTTTCCAAGAGTTTGGGCACATAGTTTTCAACAATGGATCTGTTTATGAGAGTGGAGACTGGGATAGCAATAGCATCTGCTGTGGGTTTCAAGAAATAGCTGGAGAGTTTTCATTTAATGCAACTTTTATCTGAAAACTAAATGTACAACAGCTGAGGTCACTATTGTCTCTAATTATGAAAATAATAATACCCCAGAGGGTGGACATTCCAGAGAACAGACTATTCAGGGATGTTCTGAAGCCTAATGCCACAGGAAAAGGCCTTCCTATCTCTGAAAGGATGAGTCTTTCATTTTTAAGAAAACAATGTTACGTAGCAGTCAGTGAGCTGACTGCAGATTTGCATAATAGTGTGTGTGTTCAAGGGTCTACATGTGAGTGCTTTTGTGTATCTATGTACCTGTGTCTGTAACTCTGTTTTTGTGTGCATGTGTGTGTGTGTGTGGGGGGGGGGTGCGCACATGTGTGTGTGTCTGTGTGTCAGTCTGCCTGCCTATTTGTGTCTGTATGTTTTTGTTTTTGTTTTTTTAAATAATTCCAGTAAGCTACATAGAGCATCATAGTACTTACCTGATGGGATCTGTGACTCTGTCCTTTGCATTGTCATACTTATCTAAGTGGAGTCGTGACATTTTTATACCACCATAACTTCACTTGTCTGACTGAGCTTGTCACATGGGGGGAGGGGACTGAGTTCTTAATGGAGCGGTGACATGTTTTATTACACCTTATATCAACATACAAATAATATGCAATATTTTAAAATAATTTTGAAAAGCAAGATTTGGCATTGTAGTTATTTTTCTCTGTTCTAGAACTGTAATGCTGTGTGTTGCAGTTCATGAAACAGAACAGGCATGTTAAGAATCTAACACTGTTCTCAGGTAATTAGTAATGAAGTGTACTTCTCTGACCACAGCTGTGACATAGTGAGTCACAGTACAGTTCAGATATTTTACACTGCAGGTTATAGCAACAGACAAAACATGGAAAATGTCTTACTGGAGCCTGCTCTCTTCCAAAAAACTGCTTCTTGGGTCCTTAGAGAGACCATAATGTCAAGTACTTCAAACAGTCTAGGGGGGGGGGTGTTTAGACTTCCATGTCCTAATAACTGAGATTTTGGCTGCCAGCATGAGAAAACTGAATAATACTTTTTGGGGCTTGATTGTGGCCAAATCAAAATTCCAGGTAATTAAATAATCATTCATTTTGATGCGAACTTCTGATCCCCAAACCTTGTGGACCAACTCCCTCAGCTATTCTCTAAAGCTACCTGTTTACTCACACTCCCCATAAATATGGTCCTAGGTTCCCTGTTCTTTCTCATCACATTTTGGCCTTCCTCTGAACTACCTAAGAACATGCGAGGTAATCTGAAAAACATATGGAAGTACTTGTGGAAGCACTTCCACCCAAATATTCAAAAACCTTCTCAACATAGTTGTCAGTATAGGTGCCCTGCAGATTTCACCCTGCTGCTCAGCTGGTATTTGTCTTGCTGATGATTTCTCCAAACCCTCCCTCGCATTGTTAGTCCTTTGTAATCATTATGTTGAATCTGATATTATCTACTGACCACTCATTTATTCTGTGCCTGCAGAGGTCTTGCTTTGACTAAGAATTTAATTATCTCTGTTGCACCCCTCTCCCTTTTCAACCTCACTTTGTATTCGTTTAATATACCCATAACTGGGAGGTAATCACTGCATGTCAGTTTAAACTAAGCAGTTGCTTCCTTCCATGACAAAATGCTCTCTCCTTTTCTTAATTGCTTTAAAAATCTAGGCTGATTTCCTCTAAGTTTCCACTTAGTACAGGCTTATGAAGTAACCTCTTGGTGGTTATTTTGTTTTCTAAGGGAAACCGTATTGTGATCAACAGTCTGGCCTATTCTGTAAGTTTTTTTTTTTATTCAGCAACCTCTATACCACCCCAAAGGCATAATGTTCTGTTCCACAATGTTTCCACGGTCTAGCTTCAGACTTTGTCCCAAAACCCTATTCTGTTCTCACTCCCATCAAGGATTTTCCTGGCACTTGTTGCGACTTTCCACTTATGCTGGTAAATTTCCATTTGGATGCTGTATAGTAGCCTCAACATATCCTTTCAGCTCAAGGAGAGCTAATTCTTCCTGCTGAATTAGTAGGTATAACTTGTCCAAGCTTCCCCTCTCATATGAATTGCATAAGCTCCTTAACTAATTTTGTCTAAGTGCTATTTTCAAGCACATTAAGGGAGCCAAAACATTTTTATCAGTATTTTGCTGTCTAAATCCAAACATACAAGGTAGAACTCTCTTATTTTCCTTATGTTCTTATTTTTTACTTCTTCCCATGAGTTACATGATACTGCCACAGAGCTATTTATTAGCCAGATCCTTAATTATTTCACTTATTTTTGACCACATAAGAATGGATAATTTTGCACTAGGACATGAGTGAGACAAAAGTCCACAGGGATTGTCTTGGTTTTTTTTCTGCATTTATTTTATAACCCAAGAAGACTTGATAGTCCCTCAATAGTTTAAAACGAATGGATATGTCAGAGATATTCCCAACAGACTTTATCGAATGCTTTCTCGGTGTCAAGAGAGATAAGCATAAGTGGCTTTCAAGAGATATCATCATCCCTCAGTATCAGAAGTATTTTGTTAAAATTATAGGTTTGATGGTGTAGAATAGAATGCGTGTGATGTATCTTTAAGAAGAGTTTCAAGGATGGCAGGTGCATATAAATAGCAACCACATGCTAGCTTCAGTGCCACTTTGAGAGTGCAGCCAAAGAGTGAGCATGTATGAGTTTAATGGATGGTTTGTTTATAAGTTTAATAAAGTTATTAAGCCTCAATCCTAATGTGTTTCTACATAATAAAGTTGCTTGAACAGAACCCACAAAGACTCGTCTGTTTGATCCTGACTGGATGAGCAACATGGTGTCAGAACCAGGATTCCAGAGACTGCTTTTTAGAGCTACGAAGTGCAGAGTTAACAGTGAAGGTTAACTAAGAGAAACGAGCATAAAAAAGGGCCAGAAATGAACAAAAGGTAGTGAAAACTTGCACAAACAATTTATTTTATAAAAAAGATAAAGCAATGCATGACAAGGGCAGAAACCACATTATTAAACAAGTGAGAGGCACAAAAGGTTTACTAATTAAACAAAATGTTTAAAACTAAGATATTTGATAAAAATCATTATCAGAAAAGCACATAAGGGGTTTGGAATTACCTTGAAATTGCAAAACGAGTATGTTTAAAGCAAAACGGACATGTTTAGAGTAAAATGAGTATAAGAAAAGTACAATGGACATGCAAATAGATTAAATGAGCAAAACAAATATTATAAGGGCAAAAAGGGCACATCAAGTATAAATAAAGCAAGGCGACTGTATGTTTTTGGCAAAGTACTGTGTTTTAACAGCAAAACACAGCACTGCAGGAACCAAAGATCCTTCTGTAGAAAATGTAAAAAAATATCCAAACAAACAGTAGCAGGGTCACCATGACAAAAAGCATAAAATAATTTAATAGCACTAGTATAAGCACTTTCAGAAAACAATTTCCTTCATCAGATCCTACCATTAACTGACATGCATATAACTATATATACTACTTTTAAAATGTCATAAGCCAAGCAGCAGAATTCAAATGGCCCATGCGATTTCCTGGTGAATCACAGAACAGCAGATGTCATTTCCTGATGCACCACGACACATTCTCAATATAAATAAAAATATGCATATGTGAAAACACATACTAAAATATATATAAAATATGAAAACATATAAAGGACATAACCATAACACATAAAAATTGTGTAAGACTTCATAAATGTGTTTAACATAACCAGATCACAGTCTTCAAGCTTTTAGCACAGGTTTTAAAGGAATAAAAGCATTTAAACCTGGAAAAACATGTGCACGTAGTTCTGCTATTCAATATGTTTCCCTTACCTCAGTAGCATTTTTCAAATCTCCACTCCTAATGTTACTATTGATGGTATCTATAACCATAAAGGAAAAGCTGTGATCAGAGTAAAGTGCTACATGTTGAAACATCTGGTTCATTTTGCCTGCATAAAAAACTAGTCCAATGGTTGCACTTAGCAATATATATCACTTTTCTAGTAGTGCGTGTAGCATATCCTTTATAAAAATAAGGATTATTGCATTAGTTTTTATGTAGGCAAAACGAACCAGATGTTTAAGCAATGA
This sequence comes from Protopterus annectens, assembly GCF_019279795.1. Lineage (NCBI taxonomy): Eukaryota > Metazoa > Chordata > Ceratodontiformes > Protopteridae > Protopterus > Protopterus annectens. Next base: position 1,462,904,644 of record NC_056728.1, read on the forward strand.
ATTTTACAACATCAGTATGCTATACATAACAGTTTAGAACACAATGCTTTGTTTCGATCATACAAAGACTGATCCAATTTTGCAAAAGCTCAAGTTCAACCACTGCATTAAGGTTGGATGGCCATCAAAGCAATCTAGTGTACCACCTGACGTGCAAACTTATTTTCCTTACAGAGATGAGATATTGACGGAAGATGGTATTATTTCCAAGGTCCTAAAATCATTGTTCCTGCTTCCTTACAACATGAATATATCGTGGTGACCCAGGTTCCAAATTTACCAAAAGAAGGGTGAGAGAACTAGTATGTTGGCCTTCTCTAGTAAAAGACATTGACAAAGTACTTTCTTCTTGTTCAGTATGCAATAGTACTAAACCGCATTTACAAAAAGAACCATTTCAGCTAAGTCAAGTTCCTGAGCTATCTTGGTCAACTGTAGCCACTGATATATTCGAGTGGAACAATCAGCATTACTTAGTGTTGGTAGACTCTTATTTGAACTGGCTTGAGATTGATTTACTACCTAATCTAACATCCACTGCTGTTATCACCAAGTTGAGACGTCATTTTTCAGTCCATGGTAGTCCACACAAAGTTATTTCTGACAATGGTACTCAACTTACTAGTCAGTTGTTTCAGAAATTTGCAAGAGAATGGGATTTTGTACATGTTACTAGTACTCCAGAATATCCACCGTCAAATGGAGTAGCTGAACGTGCAGTACAGAGTGCAAAGCAATTACTTGAGAGGTCAAAGTGTGATAATGTCGATTTTTTTTTAATTTACTTAATCTCAGAAAATACCCCGTGATGATTTACTTGGCTCACCGGGTCAGAAACTTCTATCTAGGCAAACCAGAACAACATTGCAATAGAACAATTAGAGCCCAATTATTCAGAGAGCGTTCTTTCCAGAAATCCAGCTATGATAAATCAAGTAGATTTCTTCATCCATTGAAAGAAGGAGAGACAGTGAGGATACAAACGCAAAAGGTTTTGAATGGATTGGTCAAGTACTGAGCCAAGATCCTTCTTCATAGAATTTGAGGGTGCGGCGTACAGGAGAAATCTCAGACATCTTCTTCCTGTACCAGAATTGATATTGCAGCATTGTTCCTGTGATACAGACAATGCTACTGTTGCTTTACGTGTCTTAACTTCTACTTCCATTCCTGATGATGTTCCTGATGTCCCCAAGGTTGAACATTCAACAGAGACAGTCCCAATTGCTAGACATAGTTCTAATTTTTATGTCACATGATTTGGTCATATTTCCAGACCTAGTGTGAAACACACAGCAACCTGGACATGATTGTATATATGTATCAAGTTCTGTATAATTGCATGGCAAAGAATTATTTGTATTGATTTTATGTCAACTGATGTTGTTAATATTACATGACTTATTTCTCAAAGAAGGAGGATGTAGAATAGAGTGTGTGTGTGTGTGTGTGTGTGTGTGTGTGTGTGTGTGTGTGTGTGTGTGTGTGTGTGTGTGTGTGTGTGTGTGTGTGTGTGTGTGTGCTGTATCTTTAAGAAGCATTTCAAGGACAGCATGTGCATATAAATAGCAAGCATGTGCTAGCTTCAGTGCCATTTTGAGAGTGCAGCCAGAGAGTGAGCATGTATGAGTGTAATAGCTAGTTTGTTTATAAGTTTATCTAAGTTAAAGTTATCAAGCCTTAATCCTGATATGTTTGTACATAATAAAGCTCCTTGAAGAGAACCCACAAAGACTCGACTATTTGATCCTGACTGGACGAGTGACAGATGGCCTTCTATAAACCCACATTGATCTTGTCTTTTAGCTTGGGCATCACTTTTGCCACCCTCTTTGTTAACAGGGACTTGAAGACTTTATAATTGGATTCAAGATAGTAGTTGGCCTGTTTGTGGAGAGATCAGCAGTATCCTTGTCTTCCTTAGTCCCCTCCCTCAAAACCTCAAAACTCTATTAAACAGGACCTTCCACAGATTGATTAGAGGCTTACTTCCTAGCCTCTACATTTCAGGAGGAAAGCCATTCTTGCCAGAGGACTTTCTCATCACTTGCTTTGCAATCACCTTTCCATCTCCTCAATATCTATCTGCCACATAGCTCTCTGCTGCTCTTCTCCTAATATCCGGGGTAGCATCCTTTCTCAGAAAGTTATTTGTGATCTCCCTGCCTCTAACTGGGCATCATCTTTGTTGCACAGTCCTGCGTAGAGTTTTTTAAAGATCTCCAAAATTCCCTCTTGTTCATATATTAATTTTTAGTTACTAGGTCCTTTGGTTTTCCTATCAGTCTCTCATTTTTGCTTTCTGACCCATCTTGTTAAGTGTTTCTGTGCTTAAGGGTTGCTATCAATGAATGTTTGACTCGGGGGGGGGGGGGGGGTACACATATGCCCTTTGTGAATGATTTCTTTGTATTCCTTGTCTGATAAATGTGTTTCTTGTAAGAGGGCCAAACCTATCTGATGGAGTTACAGACAGATAAGTATCCTCTCCCTCTTTCTAAGCTCTACCAAGCCATTGACATTCCATGTTGCAACTTTAAGTTGAGTCATAATGAAAGACCACTGTAACTTGTCACTTTTGTGTCCAGTTGTTCTCTATTGTAAAACAGAAGGATCATTAGTAAGGTTATTTTGCCCTTTTATGTACCACATTGCTATAAATATAACAAGAATTCAAAACAATTAAGCACTTTGCCAAGAGCTTTATATGGCTGGATTAATATCAATAACCATATATAAAACTACTTAACAACGTCACTTCAATTAGAAAACAGTAATTGACAAAAAGGTTCAAGAAGTCAACAACCCAACACACCTTTTGAGCAATAGCTCTGTTAAGGCAGATAAATATGTGAGTATTGCGGTCTTACTAAAGAGTGGACTGAAAGATGCTTACACATATTTGCAAATGGGTATGCAAATATGCTTATGCATATTTGCATACCCATCTGCAAGTCATTGAGCTTTAACCTCCCCTTGTGACTTTCACATTTTCTTATGATGATAATATACACCCTTATCCTCTTTTTCCTCCACCTTTTCCATTCCTTCTCCCTCCTGCCTTTTCCTATTTTTTCTCTTCCCATCTTTCCCCTTCTTTTTCCTGGGCCACTCTCTCTATCTTATTCTGGGTAACTTTCCTGGATACAAATTCTTATCTTCCTACCTGCAGTTTTACTGAATTGGCATTGCACACTGGGATCCTCTCTCTCTCTCTTTCTCCCTCTCTCTTCCCTTTCAGTGCCAGAGGTGTCTCAAGCCATCTTAGTTACTAACGAGATGCTCTTTCTTTTGATGCACAAAACGCTAACAGCACCAAGCAGGGCACTGGCCCAGCAATTATTTAAAGACAGTTCACTATTCCACTCCAATGCATTAATACCTCACACTGTTATCCCCTTATTCATCCCATATGCAAAGCATAAAAATCACAAGCCTTAGATCATGTCAGTCATCTCAGACCTCCTCTGCTTAAGACCACCCTTCCTCTATGGCAGATGCAATCAAAAAAGTAACTGGTACTGAAAGCTGTAATCCTATATCACACTCATCTTGCTAACTTTCTTTCTGTTAAATAGAACTTCTTATCAACAGGGGATAGTTAAGATGTTCAGTCAGTCTATTATAAGTGCCTTGAAGCCCCTGTCAGCAGAATTGTCCTTTGAGACAGACCATTTCTCTCTGTTATACCTATATACTCAAGTGCACCGTTAATGTTCTAGAAAGCGCCTGTTCCTCTCTCTACTATGAAACATAGATGTCTACCATCACTTATTTGGAGAGCAACAATTCAAGGGTCACCCCTGGCTGTCCTGTCATGTTCTTAAGTAGCAAAATGGAGGCCCAATTACATCCCTATATCCAATCTATGCAGTTTTAGGCTTAAATAGAAAAGAAAAAAAGAGAAAGAAAAAGAGCTTTAAAGACAGTGGTTCACACATCGCCATTGCATACACACTCTTATATTTCTTAAGTCACTCTCTATTGTCCTCATTTAATTCCTCCATAATTGCAGGCTTTTTGATGAGTCAAGCATTTTATGGGTAGACCTCCTCAACAGCTTTCGGCCTTCCCTTACTCAGTCTTCCATTATCTTGCAAAACAATGGAAATGGCCTAATGACCCATCCATCATGGTCAATTATCCTCATTGTAGACCTTTCAGCTGTTGCATTGCGATGCTGACATGTGGTGTCTCTCTGATTTTCATTCTCCTCTTTCTGGATCTCTTCCATTGCTTGGTAAAATAATAAATAATATAAAATGATGTAGCACCGCTATGAAATAAATGTTCATAATTGCGGGGTATTGTGGCTTAAATTTTGTCTGCATGACTTTTCAAGCTCTAATCACTGAGATAACTTGTTTCTTTTTGCTCTTGTCTGGCCAGAGTAATCATTATCTAGGAATATCTGAGTATTGCCCACCATCAGTTTTTTTTTATGTTTTTGCCACAGTTTAGACAGCAAGGCTTCCTTCAGGTGCAATGCCTGGAGCTTAAAAACAATGGGTCGATAGGGACTACCCCTTTCTGAATTGCACATGTATACTCTGTGCACACACTCAATATGAACGTGGTCTAATGGAATCTCAGCCCAAACAAAAATCTTCTCTTTCATGAAGGCCACACAGTTTGAACCCTTGCCCATGTTAAGAACTGTCATAAATCAGAAGTTCTCTGAATGAGTCTTGTCCTCTAACTCTATTAAATTCAGACTTATTTCTTACTGTCCTGACTCTAGGTTTTCAAGTCTCTCCTTTAAATCCTTGTCCACCATTTGCAGAGTAGAAATACCATCTGCGTGTGAAGACAGAACATCTTCAATCTAGCCTGGGCTCTTGTGAGTCATTTTTACATATTCCTCCAGTGTATTACTTACTTTGAATATATTTGCGTGTGTTTGGTTAGTTTGCAGCCAAAAGCTACCATATCTAAGAACTGTCACTCATCTGAGAAGGCACTGAGATTTGACCCAAGCTTTCCTTCTGAACTTTTGTTTCTGTTTTTTTTACTCAACATGTGAAACACTAAACCCATGTTCTATATCCACTCAATAAGTTAGTATTAGCTTTGTCAAACACAATATAAACACTTTTTTTAAATTTCCCACACTCGGAAGCTCAAGAATTGCAACCTGCTTAAACTGCCATCTTACTGGAAGTCCAGCATAAAATATTTCTTGATATTGTGCTAAATTTATATTTGTGACAGGCAAGTCCTTATTCAGAGGAAAAAGACAAGTACAGATTTTGCACATACTTAAACATACAGTGTTTGCTCCTTATATAAGCAACAGTAGCAAACACTCCTTCACCATGTTTCTGGGTTACTCTGTTTTGTGGAACTTGGGCCTGTAGTGAAAGGAATATTCATGCTTTTTGGAAGGGATGTTTTACAGGTATTCAGTGCTGTGTGCGTGTGTGTGTGTGTGTGTGTGTGTGTGTGTGTGTGTGTGTGTGTGTGTGAGTGTGTGTGTCTGTGCACATCAGTGCATGTGTCAGCCTTTATTGGCCTGAACATACCCATGAAGACTTAAAAAGTAAAAACTCATAGGCATTCAGAAGCCATGCAGCTAAACACTGTCTGTACTTCAGGGGTCATCTGCATGTATCTCATGGGCCTCCATTACAGGAAGTTTACAGTATTATTCTTTGAAAACTCTAGCTTAGCTGCTTTTTTCTTGCAGTTTTTACTGAATGTGTAACTTATGTTATACTGGAACAGACACAGCTTTGTATTACTTGAAGAACATGACCCAAATGTTTTTCTCAACACAAAGTCTTTTTTCCTTGAATCAAGTCTTAGCAGCAGAAGCATAGCTGGGGTGGGATAAAGGGAGTTAACCAACAGCCTTGTGTTACTGGTGCTCATTTGCATTTGTGGTTAGGACTGAAGCCTTGTGTGGCATAAACTGCAGAAGTCACTTTTTTATAAATGTAGCAAGAAGGTGTTGCAGTTTAAAATAAAAAAAAAAAAAACAAAAGAAAGAAGTTGTTTTTTTTTTTTTTTTTTTTTTGCTCCAAAAGTTAGATCAGGGAACAGAACATGGCACCAGAATTTCTAGTTATGGCTCTGCTCAGGAGTGCCACATAAAAAGAAAACATAATTTAAATGACGTCCCACCCACCAGACTGAACAAGGAGAAGGTCACTGTAAGCTGCCTGTCAGGTGCCAGGATCCGCCACATAACACAAGCACTCAGGTCACTCCAAAGCAAGTACAAATATGACTCCATCATTGTCCATGCTGGTGTGAATGACCTGAGACGTACCTCCCTGGACTACATGAAAAGAGACATAGAGGAGCTCTCTGATCATGTAACCCAGGCTGGTATGACCCTGACCTTGAGTAGCATCTTACCCTCACCAAGAATGATGCCACAGTATAAAGATAAAATGATCAATTTTAACAATTGGCTAAAGTACTGGTGTCATTCAAAGGACATTCAGTGTCTGTCAGCCTGGTATGACATGCTCGACAAGCCACGTTGCTTTGCTAGGGATGGCTTGCACCTGTCACCCCTGGGCTTTCGAATATTGGCTGAGGCTCTTGCCACCCCCATAGTGCCTTTTTTAGGCAAGGCTCAAAAGACAAATCCACCTCCATAGACAACACAAGGAAAAAGAAACTAAGGGTAATGCTGCTCAACGCCAGAAGTCTAAACCTCAAGATGCATGCACTCAAGGCCCTCCTAAGTATGGAGAATATCGATATCTGTGCAGTAACAGAAACCTGGTTCAAGGCTACCGAGAGCACCCCAGCACTACCAGGTTATACCTCATACCATGCTTTTCGGCTCCAAAACTCGGACCAAACCACAAAAGGAGGGGGAGTATCCATCTTCCTCAAAGATACCCACACCTCCAGGTTAGTGGCACTGCACGAAGCATCGGAGACCATCCATGTGCAACTAACAGTGGGCAAAACTGCCTTTCAGTTTGTAGCCTGCTACAAGCCACCGTCCCAAACTCAGGAACCCCACTCAGCTTTCCTGAGAACACTGGAGAATATGAAGGTGTGGTAGATGTGTCCAATGTCCATTTGTAGCCGGGGAAAAAGAACTTTTGATCCCAAGCACTGGTTTTAGATTAAAGAGTATGGGGTACTACAGTTGTTATACAAAAGGGGTAGTATACCTTACATATTGTACGACCTGTTGGGCTTATTATGTGGGGAAAATGGAGAGGCACCTGAGAACATGAATATACGAACATATGAGGGACATCAGTAGAAAAAATGAGAATAATGCATTGTTTAGACACACCTTAAATTGTAAAAATACTAATATAAAATTTTGGGTAATAGAAGAGGTGAAACATAGCGAGAGGAGCGGGGATTGGGAAACATTCCTAGAATATAGAGAACTTATTTGGCAGATTAGACTGGATGCATGCTACTTTATGGGCATGAATGACCATATTTCCATCAAACCTGCACTGAAATTACTGGCATTAAATCCCAAATAAATTTATAGGCCTTTTATATATTATAAGATCTTTGTAGGTTTACAATATATTTGTATTTATATTTATATTTAATTAATTTGATATATTATATTCACATATTTTATATCATACTACACTGTACAATATTATTTATATATTTTTTAATAGTATACTTTTGACATGATCTGATGTAATTTTCTATTTATCTTTTATATATATTATTCATATATACTATTATATATAGTTCAGCTGGGGGTGACATTTGTTACGCAACATAATAATTCTGTTTTCAATTTTATTCTTGGACACTTTTTGGTTACATTTTATAATATTTTACAATTTTGCTTATATGTATATGTCTATTTATGTATTTTTTATGATGACATTTTTTACATTTTATATTTTTTATTTAACACATATTTATTTGTATTATATATTCATATATGCAATTATTTTTTATACACACACCTATATATTTCTTTTTTTATTCTAACTTGTATATGTGGTGTTATTTTGCGGAATGACAAAGCTTGCTAGTACTGAATATTACAATTACATTTGTACCAGCAATGAGTAATTCATTTTTGTATATTCGCCAAAATGGCATTTATAGTGCAATGGTTTAGGTTTTAGTTGTCGCATTTTAAATGCATTTAAGTTTTTTAACATAGCTGAGGTTGTTGTCAAATTTGTTGAATTTAGTTCATAGTTATTATGAGCAGAAACAAACTATGTTATGTTGAGAGTGGGATCAACAGTTTGTTTTTTATTAATTCAGTTGATCTACTTGGCTATTCTAATTTGTTACAAGCAACAGTTGAGCAATAGTCACCTTTATCAAACAAGAATAATAAGAGCAGCAAACCACAAATGTACTTCGCAGTCACGACACCACTAGCTCGAACAGAGATGAGGATACTGTTGTTAATTGGCGATGATTTTTATTGTATAATCCAACAAAGTAGCGTATCAAGTAAATACAAAACAAGCTCAGAAATTCAGAAATTCAGGTTAAGCGCTTTCATCCGATTAATTCAGACTTCCTCAGAACCAATAAAAACATTGTGGGAATTACATTTATACCACCATTTGGCGCCAAGAATAATTAATTATGCAATTAATTATACTGTGAACAAAATAATCTAAAAATATATGCTTTGTATAAGTGTAAGTGAATTGTGCAAAGTATGTAAGCATATATACAGTATATACATATGAGTTACCTGATTGATATACAAATATACTGTGTGAATTAACCACAATATTATTTAAAACCATATTAAAATCATTATAGAAGGAACCAATTCCACATCTAAAAATTACTAACATAATAAATTTCTAATGTGTAAAACATTTATAAAAATGACTAAACTTCTATGTGATACTGAATTACTCTTATTTCATTAATAAGAAGGGTTTTAAACTAATGTATTCATTAATACCTGGGGGAGTTGTGGCATCTAATATAATCTGCCACTTGCTTTCTAATAAGCTAAGATATACTTTCCAATTGCCTTTGTCAAGTGTACTCTCAACTTTATCTATAATTGTGAATGTAAATGTATGTTCTTTCCCCTTGTCAATCGCATGTTTACTGAGAGCATTTTTCATATCACCTTTTTCCACTTTGTACATATGCTCGTAAATACGAGTTTTTAACTTTCTCTCAGTCTTCCCCACGTAATAAGCTGAGCAGCAAGTGCAGCAAGCGAGATATACCACCCTCTGAGAATTACAATTTCCTGCTACACATCTACACTTACTTTTTATATAATTATTGAGAAAGATAGTTTTGCTCTCATTAATGTATTTATATTGTCGGCATACCCCACATTTTCTGGTGCCCTTTTTTCCTTTGTCTGTATTCTTTATATATGAACCACTTTCCAATATCTTTTTGATATTTTTGGATGTTTTTAATACTACTACTGGATGGTTCCCTACTATTGGACCTATCATCTCTGTATTAGTTAATAATTCCCAATGTTTACGTAAAATCTCTTTTACAATACTGGTGTATGCATTGAACATGATGACACATACCCTTCTATTCTCCTGTTGGATTATTTCTTTTTTGGGTCTAACTACCCCTAATAGAGGTGGGTATTTTTTGCCCCATTAGTTTTTAACATAACCAACTACGTCATCAAGCATTCCTTTGGGATATTCCCGATCCATAAACATTTTATATATAAGATTCAGTTCGTTATCCATGTCTTCCCTTAAGGATGACATCCGGGCTGCACGAATACACTGCCCCTTCACAACATTCTTAAAAATATGAGGGGGATGATTGCTCCCAAATTGAATATAATCATTAGAGAATGTAGGCTTCCTATACAGTCTAGAAGAAAAGCCACCTACTTCTTTTCTGATGAAGGTATCTAAATATGGAATCCCTTCATTACTAGTTTGATAAGTAAATTGCAAAAATTCAGTCGTATTATTTAAATACGTAATGAATTGGGGTATAATGTCACTCGGTCCATTCCATAAAATAAATAAATCATCCAAAAATCTGGAGTAGAGAGATATATATTTGTAAAATTCACTGGTGAATACAAAATTGTGTTCCCACTCTAACATAACCATGTTAGCAAATATGGGTGCACAAGAGGCACCCATAGCAATCCCTCTAGTTTGTCTAAAATATTCTCCTAGGTATTGGATGTAATTGTGATCTAAGATGAGGTTCATCATGTCAACGATTAAGTTTATCTTATCCCAAGTTAACCCAGAAAATTTCCGCAAGCTATTGCAAAAATATTCTAGTCCAATGGTATTCGGAATGCATGAAAATAAATCCTTGACATCAATGGTAATGAATGTTATATCCTCTCTCCATATATCTGATGTCAATTTACTTAGGAAGTCCCAAGAATCTTTGATCAAGTGGGGGACATTACTGTAAATATGCTTTGTCCAATGGTCAATGACTACCCCAATGTTAAAAGTTTTAGACTGGGATCCAGAAATAATTGGTCTAAATGGGGGTTTATTCATGCATTTATGTAGCTTGGGTATACCAACAATGCAAGCCATCTTTGAGTACTCAATTCTGATGAAATTGTATGTATCATTGGTAATACGATTGTCCAACAAATACTCTTCAATAACCAAATCAATCCTATGATAACCTATGTTGATTTGATTGATGGACACTTCCTCATAATTGCCAGAATGAAATAAGATCTCTTGTATTTCTTTTTGATATTGAAGTGTGTCATATATTACAATGCCCCCCCCCCCTTATCTGGCTTCATGATGCGAATGTTCTTATTCGTGATGAGACTATCTAAGGTTTTCCTCTCTTCCTTGGTTAAATTGTCCTGAAACGCATCAATATGGCTGTTGATCTTTTTCTTTTTTATACTAAAGTCAAGTTCATATATTTCCCTACATACCACTTTCTCAAATGCATACACCAGTGGATTGGCAGTCGGAACATATGTACTTTGTTTAACTAATTTCTGTTGTGGAATCTGAATATCTTTTGCTTTATCTTTATCAAAAATTTGTATAGCCAGATTAAGGTGTCTACAAAATAACTTAATTTCTTTAATGGTGTCATATAAATTAAACCCTGTACTGGGTATATATTTCATACCCTTACCAAATAATGAATAAAAGCTTTCGGTAATTGTATAATCTGTATAGTTATATACTTTCAATCCATTATACGTATGTATCTGTGGTATACTTTCTTCTGTATCATTAGTTACTACCTCTACTACTACTACTTTGTTGGATTATCAAATAAAAATTATCGCCAGTTAACAACAGTATCCTCATCTCTGTTCGAGCTAGTGGTGTCGTGACTGCGAAGTACCTTTATCAAACAACAAAGCTTTCAGGTATAAAACCCTTTCTCAATGATTAATGGTTAATCATTGAGAAAGGGTTTTATACCTGAAAGCTTTGTTGTTTGATAAAGGTGACTATTGCTCAACTGTTGCTTGTTTCTTTTGGTTCTTATACAGCATTATTTTACTATTCTAATTTGTTGCCATGGTTTTTAATAGGTTTTCATTTGCCATTGAAATAGTATTTATATGCCTTAATTACAGGTCTTTAATGATTCTGATGAAGTCTCGTGGGTAGAGACGAAAGCGCGCTAAATCCTATTACATGTGTTTTTTAGTTTATGTCGTTGGCATTGATTCAATAAATACACACTTTTGCATCTTGGTGTGTAATTTTTTGGAGGATACACCTTTATTGTGCTGACTAGCGGACTGTGTATTAGTGTATTTATTGTTCCTGAGTGAGCTACGTGGAGTGGTTGAAAACTGCCTTTCAGTTTGTAGCCTGCTACAGACCACCGTCCCAAACTTAGGAACCCCACTCAGTTTTCCTGAGAACACTGAAGGATATGAAGGTCTCTCCAAACACCATCATATTGGGTGACTTCAACTACCCAAACATAGACTGGGAGCACTACTCAAGCCCCAACACCCTCGCCCAATGGTTCCTAGAATTTATAAACTCAAATGCTATGGAACAACTGGTCACCACTCCCACAAGGGGGGAAAACATATTGGACCTGATCATCACCAACATGGGGACTCTATGTTCCATACCAGAGGTATACCCCTCATTGGTAAGATCTGACCATAAATTAATCTCACTGGACAACCAAACCCCGTCCCCACCCCCAGCCAAGAAAACCACGGTGAAAAACTTCTCAAAAGCAAACTTCACACTTCTCAAAACTGAGGTGGAATCCATCAAAACCCCTGGGCCAGTGGAAAATATGGCCCAAACCACAGAATCCTTTACAAACGCATTCTATGGACACCTACAGGAATGCATGGATTGTGCTATCCCAAACAAAACCAAGACTCACTCGTCCAAAGGCAGGAGACCTGTCTGGTGGACCCCAGCTATAAATAAGCTATACAACAGAAGGAGGAAGCTACTACATGATAGAGCAAAATCCCAAAAAGGGAAGGCATCTCTAATCAGTACTAGCAAGAAACTACGATCCCTCACAAAATCATCTAAGGCCAGCTTCGAAAGAAAAATTGCACAAGATGCTAAAGATAATCACAAGGCCTTCTTTAGTTGTGTCTGGAACCTGGGTGGCAACTCCCAGATATGCTCTGAGTTAGTGCAAAATGACAAAAAATACACTGAACCCACAGACATTGCCAACATCCTGGCAGACAGGTTCAGTTCAAACCCCCCCCCCCAAAAGAGCAAATGTCTATCCCAACAGAGTGTAGCCTCCCTGACATCACAGATGCACAGGTGAGAGCTGCCCTCTCCAAAGAAAAAAACGCAGCATCAATGGGACCGGACGGTGTCCCGGGCTGTGTCTTACACGAGCTCCACATAAAGTCACTATTCAATCTCAGCCTTACTACAGGATATGTACCCAAGGAATAGTGTACAGCAACAGTGGTCCCACTCCACAAAGGTGGTGCCACAACGGACCCCAGAAACTATCTCCCTATAAGCCTGACCTAGCCTGGTCTGCAAAGCTATGGAGAGTATCATCATAGAACTCATAAACAAAGACATTGGGAACCTCCAAACACTGGATCCTACCCAATTCAGCTTTGTTAAGGGCAGATCTTGCCTCTTGAACCTGGTCGACTTCTTTGAAACAGTCACCAAGGCCATAGATGAAGGGAAGGTAGTCCACACAGCCTACCTGGACCTCGCAAAAGCCTTCGACACAATACCCCACTCAGGCATCATAAATAAGCTCACCAGCTTAAATATCAACCCCTATGTCACAAGATGGGTTGCAAACTGGCTCAGGGATAGAACTCACATGGTCAGAATTGCAGGTGCCATGTCAGACTCTAAACCAGTTACAAGTGGCATCCCACAAGGCTCAGTCCTGGGGCCTCACTTGTTCGGTATATATTTCTCTGAGGTACAGGCTAACACGGGAGGACTATGACTGACCAATTTCAAAGATGACTGCAAACTGGGTGCCATAATCGACTCACCGACTGACACAAGCATCCTCCAAAAGGGTCGCACAGAGACGGATAACTGGTGCCAGAGCCATGGCCTAAAGCTAAATGCCAAAAAGTGCATAGTCATCCCCTTTGGGAAAAACAAAGTGCCCACAAATTACCACATAGGTGGTAATCCATTAAGTACGAAAGAAGTAATTAGGGATTTGGGGACCCAAGTAGATAGCAATCTCTCCTTTGGCAATCACGTTGCCAAAGTGGTTAGAAAGACCTTCTATATAGCCCACCTTATCACGAAAGGGTTCACATCTAGATCAAGAGAGATCATTGTGCCCCTCTACTCATCACTCATCAGGCCCATAATTGAATACAATGCCCCATTTGGGATGTACCTTACCCGACACCTGCAGCAACTGGAAAGACTCCAAAAGTACCTCACCAAGAGGATCAAGGGACTCAAACACATCTTTCCTGGTATAAATGATGTTACATCAATTAAGTGTATTTTGAAGTGGCTGGCTCTTAATAGGTAACCACTCATCTAGTCTGCAGTAAGGAAGGGTAATATGTACCACATTCAACATTTCTTTTATCTTTATTTATTTATTATTTATTTATTCTTTATCCTCATTCATTATTTATTATTCATTATTTATTTTTTATTTTTTATTTGTAATTTTAGACGATATTAGTATCTGCACTTTATACAAGATCACTGTTAAACAACAGCATAAGCATAAGAAACTATGTGCTTTTGTGCTTTAAATTTGTGTCAAGTTGAGTAAGACTGGTAAAAGCATTTTCTTGTTTAAGGTTGTCATGGTGAAAACTTAATTAGGAAATGCACTACATGCTGATTGGTTATCAATTTTTAAACCATGTATAAATGCTAGAATAGTAACTAGTATTCTGTTTGTCTGAGGAAGGCGAGATACTTATTTTGCCGAAAGCATATATCTTATATACACTTTTAAATCGAACGCTAAAGTTTTAACAGTATAATAAATATTTGGATTTTTTAACATACAGAAGAACTTCTCTCATTGTTCCTGGTTCATTTCAACAGTTTTTTACTCAAACAGATGCCCTAGGCAGTTAGGCTAAAGAAACTCCAGTACTACTTAGTTGCTTACCGCCTACTCAGAGGCGATCTGTGCCTGACGTATAAAGCCATGTCCAAACCAGAATTAATGGACATGCTCCACCTCAGGAAATCCAAATCACTTAGAGCTACATGCTTCAGGGACTTAAACCTCAGCACAGAAATAAATAGGACGTGCTGGAGGGACAGATTCATATCCCAGAGGCTCCCCTCACTCTGGTACAAAATCCCAATCCATGTTAGGCAGAGCCCCTCAATGACCCTCTTCAAGAGAAATCTTGACGAGTGGATGGGAGATCGTAGGTTTACCCCTGGGATCTCTTCTGTGTCCCTACTAGACAGAGGCACAGTAAACTAACCTTAAAAGGGCTATCTTCTGTGACCTACTATACAGAGGCACAGTCAACTAATCTAAAACGGTGGCAAAACCCAAACACACTCTGGCTAGGCTTATAAATGCCCTAGGGCAGATAGCCTAGTATCAACCTATGAACCTATGAACTAGTACTGTTACTGTCTGAAGCTGTTTATTTGTCCACTAATGTGATTCTTCCTGAAATTCTCAGATTATTTCTTTCGGGTATTTGTCACACTGTGCATGATATCTTGTAACCTAGGAAGGGAAGATATATCACAGACTTTTATTTTCTTAAAAAATAAAGTAATTCTGCAGGCCACTGCTTCTAGCCTAAAATCACTATAAATGCAGTTGATATTTTATGCACATTTTATCAGTCATAGCTAACCAGCTTTAACATTTTGACTAAAAATATAGCTTGGAATTATCTAAACAAAAGGAGTGAACAAACTGTTCTTTCAAGACTGGCATTAAAATGCAATTTAAAATGTTGCGTAAGAGATGGCCACTAAAAGAGGATGTTGTTGCAAAATGTTACGTGATGTTCTTGCTGCACAGAGTCAGAAAAGTGGAAAAACAAAGTACTCATTAAAAAAAGTCAGTAAACAGATATTACCACAAAAAATATCTCATGTATCCCCATAAAATTACATAAAGGAGGCAAAACACTTAATTGTAAAATGAAATCACACAACATGGCACTAAACTGTCAAAGCCATTTTGGAGTATAACAAATTAAAAAATAATCAGCCACTTGGATGCAAGGACATTAGTACTGCAGAAAATATCACACTATGATGAAAACATTTTTCATATTTAGTGTGATATCGTCCATTAATGATTTGTGAAGCAGATGTGCATCTTTATGTCAAATTGTGACAGGTATTTTATCATATTGGATGTGCTTTATGATTTTGCTTATTTCACATCATAAGAAAGATTTCTCTGTTACTTTATAGGTGCGTTTTTAATTTACCATGTTGAGTAGAATGGCAGCACTTAAAGTGAAAGAAAATGCATTGGCTGACTTTATGTAGCAATCAAAGGATATAATATACTATCTCTAATTTTAATTGTTTGTTTCCCGGAGTTTCTGAAGAGATGCAAGTTATCGCATCTCAGCTAGATGGCAATGCCAGTAATGAAGTTACGTTTTTAAAACAACCTTCTACCTTTACAAGTACAATTTTGTGTACATTGCCAATAGTCAAAGTATTATACAATTACAGAGTATATTTATTTGTATTATGCATGTTTGGAACTATTATTTTAAGTTTGCATAATGCTCCTAAATTCCATGCTTAGCTTTAGGGGTTATGCTCAGTTATTTCAAGTGAACCCCTTTTGGCTTAAAATTTAGGTGGAAATTAATGGGATACAATTACATAAAGAATGTGCATTTGATCTGGGTCAAGTAAAGAAAAGATTAAGCCACTTCAAAAGTTTGTCTTCACTTTTAATACATTTAATCCTATTTACTGACTGGGGCTAGTTTGTGTTACGCCTACCATTTTCTGTTTAACAGTGCTTCCATTTTAATATCATCTGATTTTGTGTAATAATTTGTCAAGCTCAATAAAATGTTTTATCTGCATGACTTATGTGTGTAATGGCATGTTAAACTAATCTAGTTTAACTAAAATTGCCTCCAACACACTGATTAGCATTTAATACTACACTTTTACATACTTCTAAAATGACAGTTGAACTAAAAACCTTTTGTAATGTTGTGGTCAAATCTACAAGCGTGCATATTTTGCAACTGCAGCACTGTAAGATTTGTAAGTAATACCAAATAAGTCCTAAATTTTCTACAAAAAACATGCTTAACTGTTAATGTGAATGTACATAAATATATTGTAATGTCTACCAGTGAGTAATCTTTAAAGGTCTGGGGCTCAATTCCAAAAGACTTCCTCTCAGTGTAAGTGACTTACTTTGGTACAAAACCTAGCGATTAACAGGCTTACACCAGGATGGCTCGATTCCAACAGGGTAAGTGACTTACTCCCACAGCAAGTCTAGGAATAAATGATTCACTCTGAGAACAAGTCTTTTGGAATTTGTCTCCTCTAATCAGACATCTTATTTGAGGCTATAATTCATGCATTGCGACCTTACTATTTTATTCAATAAGCTTAATCTGTTTAAATATTGTTTCATTTTTTCATGTAATACAGTCTTCAAAAGAAGCTACAAAATCAAGATGAATTAATACTAATGATCAAGACCTATCAGCAAAGTTGCCTTGGAGTTAAACAAACATAGAAACACAAATATAATCATAGATTTCAAGCGCAGTAAAGTGAAGGTATTGAGAGTACATAGAAAGCCTCCCCACTCCAACTTTATAAGGTACTTTTGCCACTCTTGTCTGCAGGTGGAAGCTGGGGTATACTCTGATACCATTTTACGAGTTACTATCATGCACAGAAAACACACAGTCGCACTCAGTGAAACAAACCATGGAGAGCTTAGTCTGAAAGTATCACCCCCATTCTGCTTCACATCGCTAACTCATGTCTAAGGTAGATAAAAAGTGAGGCAGCGATAAAGTAAACATGAACAGAAGAGAGTAATTCAATATCTCTTTTCCTGCTTGAAATTTGCATAGAGGGCTGGCTTCTGTTAGGGGTCTGTAATGCCCAGGTAACTTCCAATGCATAGAGGAAGTAGCAGTAATGTAATCCCTACATAATCAAGCATCAGTAATGTAATCCCTACATAATCAAGCATGAAGTACCAAGATGCACTTGCTCACCCTGCAAAAACATGTTTTATATATGTACCAGGTTTACACAGTACTGCAGCAGGAAGTGTTGTCTCACAGCAAGAGATTCTCTTGTTTGTTTCAAGCTGAGTACCTTCTGTGCAAAGTCTGCATATCCCTGTGTTTGCATGAGCTTGCTCTGGGTGCTCCACCTTCCTCCCACATTCCAAAAACATGCAGTAGCTAGAATGGACACTCTAAATTGGTCATAGGTATGAGTGTGAGTGCATGTGTGGTGTGGAAGAACAGCCATGGTAGAGCTATCCATGAGGTGGTGTAAAAGATTGGCTGTAGATGATGGTCACTATGAAGATAGGTGAAGGCTGCCAGCCTAGTCAGATAGAATTTTGGAGATAATTTGTCATTTGTAAATATTAATGTAAGCCACGGGCTTCTTCTCTTAAATGTGAAAAGACTGCATTGGATATTGAACTGCAAAAATGTAACAACTGTGCACTCTGCTGTAAGAAAGCTAAGTCAAGCATTTCATGACTGTCTTTGATGTCAAAATTCAAAGTCGATATGTCTAGAAGGAGGCATACTGCCTGTTGTTTTAAGACCGGAGTTAATGGCTAGAATTTGCATGTATAAATGTCCTTTATTGCTCTGGTTTCTGAGCAGGTGTAAAGAATATAAATGTAGTTTCTGTTAGCCTGGGAACACCAGAGAAGTGTGAAGAATGATGTATTGTAAAGCAGCTCTGTGTTATCAATTTAAAGAGAGAGAATCAGAGAGCTCTGAGCATTTGTCTTGAGGACATCCAACATCACCAGCACTGCCTGTTTCTATATGTAAGTTATTTAGAACTGTGTTTTCTCTTAGATATAGCTAGGAAATAGTAAGATTAGACTAGTTTGTTTTCTGTGATGTCAGAAGTTTTCTACCATATTATTTTAAGTATTTCTATGTGATCTCTGAAATCTTGACTAGCACTGTGTAGTAAGAAGTATTGTCTTGTATTTTTATTGTTTATTATTAAATATTTTTAAACTTTTCAACTGTGGTTGTTTTATGTAGAGTTAATTTAAGCTCTAGAGTACATTGCATGTATATAGTGATACTGTACCAAGTCACTCTAATAAGCCTTGACTGTTCAGTCACACTTACCATTTGGATAATAATATTGCACAGTAATAATTGGACACCCTTTCAGAAGGGCCTTTGAGTAGCTGATATTAGTGGGTGGTGGCAGCTGGTACTACATTCAAGACTGGGCAGAAAAGGGGCACAGCTGAAGAACCTGTGCCAGCCTTCCACATGAGTGTTTGTGTGGTTGTATATAACTTATCTCAAAATGTGTGTGTGTGTGTGTGTGTGTGTGTGTGTCAGCTACTTGGGCAGAGACATGAAGCCCTGGTTGGACAGAGAGGGTGCTGGAGGTTTTAGCTTGCCCACTAGGCTGAGATCTGGACCCTATAGCTGTGCCAGTGGGAAGTCTTATTGGGGACCTGGAGAGAAAGGGAGAAACCAGCCCCAGACTGACTGTGATCTCTGTGTGCTCTTAAGGCAAATTGTACTTTACTGTGTGTGTATTTATTATCCTTTCCCAATATGGACACCCCCTCACTGGTGTTAGTGGTGAGGATTGAGGCTCCTTGATTGCTGGGCCAGTGCACAGGCATCACATATTAATTGTTTGGCAGTGGTGGGATATCCACATCACATATTAATTGACTGGCAAATACTAATTGGCTTGTAGTGGTGTGGGTAGAGTGAATTCCTGTAGCTTGTGTACAGTGATCACTGAAGGTGTTTTGTACTATAAATCAGTCACACAGTGAATACTCAGAGTTCAGATCACAATTGTTTTATTTCTTTTGTTAGCTTAGTTAGTCAGGGAGAGCAGGCAGCATATCAGCAGAGGAGTACGGAAAGCTGACAAGGAGCCAGCTGGCTGAGATGTGCCAGACTAGGGGACTGGTACATGGAAACCTGACTAAGGCAGACATGATTGCAGCTTTGGTCACAGCTGCATCAGAAAACAGCAACCAGAAGGACAATCAGACTGGCAGTGGAGATGTACTACCCTCAAAGAATGGACAGATCAAACTTTCTGCAGAGGATGTAAAAATCCATCTGGAGCTAAAGCGACATGAATTGGAGGCCAGGCATTTGGAAATAGAAGCAGCTGAGAGACTGAGATGGTTGCAGGCTGAGGAGAATGATAAACTACTACACCTGGAAGCTGAGGAAAAGAAGAGGCAGAGGCAGCATGAGAAGGAGATGCTGACTCTTCGCCAGAGTCATGAAGGTAATGGGAAAGGGAGTAACTGGACCTCAGAAGCACAAAAGGTCAGTAAATTTCTTTCACAGTTTAAAGAGGTGGATAATTTTGATAGTTTCATTCATATGTTTGAGAGAGTATGTAAACAGCATGATGTTGACCAAAGGCTCTGGGTACAGTTCCTGGCTCCCTTACTCCATGGTAAAGCTGTAACTGTGCTGTCTAAACTTGCTGATTGTGAATATTTTGATTATACTGCTGTTAAAAATCACTTGTTAGAATTGTTTAAGTTAACACCTGAAACGTATAGGAAAAGGCTTCGTGAGCATAGATGCAAGGCAGATGAAAGTGTCTGTGAATATGTTGCTGAACTGAGCACTTATTTTCATAGCTTGGTGAGTGGATGTCAGGTTACAACTTTTGAAGGGTTGGCAGATGTTTTGGTGAGGGAGCAAGCCCTTAACACTTTGCTTGAGGACATGAGGATCTGGTTAGCTGACAGACAATGTGCTACTTCAGATAAGTTGGGGAAGAAGGGAGACCTATACCTAGCAAGCAGGGCATCTCTGCACAGCAAAGGGACCCCCAGTACTGCTCATGGGTCTAAAGGAACCCATGGTGGGCAGCACAGACTGCCCAAACAGACTCTGACAGTAGCAGGGGAAGCCACTAGTCCAGGTACACATCCAGGACTTAGGGTTAAATGTTTTGAATGCAACCAGTGGGGCCATGTGGCATACAGATCTCCATGGAGGCAAGGTGGGGAACAAAAGGTGAGAGAGCCAGTAAGTGGAGAAGACAAAATTCCAATACTAGGTTATCTTGAGACAACAAGGGTAAGAAACTACCATCCTGCAGATGTCCTGATAGGGAAGGATTTGAGTGAGGCAGTACCATGTGCTTATGCAGTTACATGCAGACAGACCAGGAGACAACCATGTGGGTCTGGTAGCCTGGGGGAGACCTAGACAGAATGCATACTTGCAGTCAGGACTGATGAGGTGGTTATTTCAGGGAGGGAGCTACTCTGTAGCAGTGAGACTGAATGTGAGCCGCAGCTGCTTGTGGGTACTGGTGTTCCCTTGGACAGAGTGACTGCAAAGGCAGTGGTGAGCAGTAGTACCCAGGCTGACAGTGAGGCACCACT